>NW_007247342.1:60432-81176 GCF_000164805.1 Carlito syrichta
GGAGAAAGTTGCAATGACTGGTTATACCAACAGTCAGAGATGCCTGCTGCCGGCTTCCTTCTGGCCCCTATTTCTAGGTGGGTTTGTGTGTGCGTGTGTGTGTGGAGGGCATGTGTACACACACAGTGCAGCTGAGAGCAAGCTGTGTGTCCTGCCGTGCTGTGTGGCCACAAGCCGTGTACTCATGAGTGCCTCAGTATCTTCGCCTACAGAATGGGCACAGCCCAAGTGCTCTCTTCGTGGGGCGGCTTGGGGATTCGGTGGGCTGGGTGGACGGCACGCTCAGCGTATCACTGGCTCAGGAGGCCCCATAGAGGTGTCATCATGGTGTCATCACCATATGTGTAGACGAGTCAAGCTGGGAGAGATAAAACCCTGCCTCACAGAGGTGGGCAAGACCACGGGTCTGGAAAGCCACAGAGGTGCCACACATGGCTGCCGGACTCAGGGCAGGATGGTAACTGTCCCAAGCACCTTGCCACCCCCACTTAGAGTTGCAAAGGGATGCTTTCTGGGGGTAGAGCCTGGCGAGACTCCCTTAGCCAAGTGACCCTTGCATGTGTATCTACATTCTGACTTGTGCAAGTATTTGGTAACACTGGGGTGGTACTGGGCGACACGTGTGCTCCTGCTCCCCCTCCAGCAGGGCGTGGGCGTTGCTTCCTCTGTCATCCAGCCTCCCTCTAAGCCCAACTTTCATACCATGCCTGGCGCCTCCCCGTGTCATGGGACACGACTAAATTCACTCTCTCTGTCGTGGGCAGCTGGCTATTTCCTCATTGACTGTTACAAGTAACATCGAGGCCTGTCTCGGTGACTTAGCCTGTCATCCCAGCACTTTAGGAGGCTGAGGCGAGAGGATTGCCTGAGTCCAGGGGTTTGAGACCAACCTGGGCAACTTGGCGAGACCTCATCTCTACAATAAATAAAAAATTAGCAGGGTGTGGTGGCGCACACCTGTAGTTCCAGCTACTCGGAAGGCTGAGGTGGAAGGATCGCCCGAGCCCAGCAGGTCGACGCTGGGGTGGCTGTGAGCATGCCACTGCACTCTAGCCTGGGCGACAGAGTGAGGCTCTGACTCAAAAAAAAAACAAAAAACAAAAGTAACAACAAGATGCAACATCGTTTTTGCCCAGAAGTCAAGCTTACTTCCTTGGACCACACTGACAAGACGAGGCTGGCAGGATCAAAGGTCCCCACGTCTCCAGGTCTCTGACACCTCCCGCCACTCTGCCCTCCAAGACGGTCTTCCCGATGTGGGCTCTGCTGTGACGCGGACGTCATGGGCTCCCACCTCGCTACGGCTGGTGCCGTGAGAACACTCCTCCCATGAGGGGGAGACAGCGTGTCCGTCCTGTCCTCAGAGAGGAAGGGGCTTTGGTGTTGATCAGCCTCTTTGTGTTTGAGCCATCCGTGCCCTCTGCCACCAGCCCGTGGGGCCTGGCATCTGCAGTAGATGGGACTGTCGTCCAGCTTGTTGGGGCCCTGAGTCAGTGGGCAGAGGCCGTGTCCGCCAGGAAAGGGGCTGGGAGGGGCCCCTGTGGTGAGACCCCCGAGGAGGGGTGGGGAGGGTAATGGCACCCTTCAAAGAGGATAGCCAGGGGTGGCCTCTCGGGCCAGACAGCATTCTGCAGAGACCTGAGGACCCTGGGGGGGGGCAGGGCCTGCTTCTGCAGGAAGAGTGGCTGGACAGGGGCATGGCGTGTGCACAGGCCGTGAGGCGGGCATGTGCTTAGCACGGGTGAGGCATGAGAGGACGGTGCTGGAGACTGGGCAGGGAGGGTCCCAGGACTGTGGTCCTGGAAAGGACGAGGGCCCAGGCTGGTGAGGAGCCATGTCTGTCCTCTCTCGGCTGCTGTATTTTTTTTTTTTTTGGAGTTGGAGTCTCACTCTGTTGCCCAGACTGGAGTGCAGGGACATGCTCATGGCCACCGTAGCCTTGACCTGCTGGGGTCCGGCAATCCTTCCGCCTCAGCCTTCCAAAGAGCTGGAACTACAGGCGTGTGCTACCACTCCCAGCTGATTTTTGATTGATTGTAGAGATGAGATCTCACAGAGTTGCCCAGGCTGATCTCGAATCTGAGGGCTCAGACAATCCTCTCACCTCGGCCTCCCAAAGTGCTGGGATAACAGGTGTGAGCCACTGAGCCCAGCCAGCTGCTGTACTTTTTAAGCAAAACTCTTTTTCTTTGTTGAGTCAGGGTCTCACTCCGTCACCCAGGCTGGAGTGCAGTGGCATGCTTATGGCTCATGGCTCATGGCTCACCGCAGCCTCGACTTGCTGGGCTCAGACGTTCCTTGTGCCTCAGCCCCCCAAATAGCTGGGACTACAGGCATGTGCCACCACGCCCAGCTTATTTTTTAATTTTTTTGTAAAGACGAGGTCTTGCTATGTTGCTCAGGCTGGTCTCCAACTCCTGGGATCAAGTGATCCTCCTGCCTCGGCCTCCCAAGGTGCAGGGACGACAGGCGTGAGCCACTGTGCCCAGCTAAGAAAACCTTTTTGTTTTGAGATAATTTCAGACTCGCAGAAAGTCTCACAACAGCCTCAAGAGTCCGGCAGACCCTTCGTGTTGGCATCCTCCGTGACAGGGTGTGTCCACCAAGCCAGGAGGCGGATGCTGGCGCCTTGCCCGGACTGCCAGGCCTCATCTGAATCCTGCCGGGTTTCTGTCCCGTGAGACCCCCGTGACATTCGGCTGCCGTGCCTCCTGCTGTCCGGCGGCCTGTGACGCCGGCTCCGTCCGCCTTCGTCTTCTGCGGCCTTGATCTTTGTGGAAGGTCCCTCGGTTAGAACCTGCCGGATGTACTGTGTGATGAGATGAGACCGCGTGTTTCTGGCTGGAACGGGATGGGCAGGGTGGGGGCTTGAGGAGGACCAGGTGGGCGTGGGGCTCAGCAAGGAGCCTTGTGACCTTGACGGCTGGGCCAGGGTGTGTCTTCTAGGCCTCGCTGCTGTGACTGCTCCCCACCGTCATGAGCAACACCGGGGTGGGGGAGCTCCATCTTGAGATGGTGCCCTGTGGGCTTTAGTGGCTGGTGGGTCTGGCCCACTGCTGGTGGAGTTTGCCCCCTGCGTGTCAGGCCCTACCTTCCCTCCTCAGGTGTTAACTGGGATTCTCCCGTGGGAAGCGCCTTTCCTCGCTGGTGAATTCAGTGCTGCTGCGGCTGCTGCTGCTGCTTCTTCTTCCTCTTCTTCTTCTCCTCCTCCTCCTCCTCCTCCTCCTCCTTCTCCCTTCTCCCTTCTCCCTTCTCCCTTCTTCTTTCTTCTTCATTTTGTTTTGTTTTCTAATTCTTATTTTTCAAATTCTTTTCCTCCCCCCCTTTTTCTCTTCCTTCCTCTCTCTCTATCTTTCTTTTTCTTTCTCTCTTTTTTCTCTTTCTACCTTTTTTCTTTTTCTTTCTTTCTTTCTACCTTTCTTTCTTTTGTTCATTTTTTCCTCTCTCTCTCTCTCTCTCTCTCTCTCTTTCTCTCTCTCTCTCTCTCTCTCTCTTTCTTTCTCCAGCAGTTCTTTTGCATTGGTGAGGTTTTGTTAATGTTTGTCTTGTGGGCCATGATTCAATGCTGTGCTGCTTATTTTTGTTGCTGACCTTGGGCCCACCTGGGCACCGGGAGTGGCTCGGGGCAGGCTTGCACCCCTAGTGCGTCCCATCTGTCCTCGAGCTCTGCCTCACCCCTGGCCCCGGACATTCCAGCTGGTCTCTCTGCCCATCCTGATGTTGCTGCTTCTGCAGCAAACCCTAGGTGCCTTTTATTAGGGACATGGTCTTTGGCCAACAAGCCCCGGGGGCCAGGTGTGCCAAGGCCACCAAGGAGCCCCTGCCCTGGCCGTCTGGGCTGATGGATCTGGGAGTGTTTGTGCACATGGGAGCCAGCCCTGCCTGGCTCCATGTCCATCCACATGCATGTATGTGTTGATGTACTCATGGGCACTTGCAGGTGTCTCTGTTTGGCTCTCCCCACGGGGCTGGCCCCTGTCTGGGAACATGTCTCTCCAACAGCGAGAAGCCCAGCTTTCGTCCTCTGTTTGTTCGTTCCACCGGGCCCCCTGGCCCACCCCCTGTGAGAGGCCCACGGACTGCCTGGGCCCGGCGTCTTCGGCCTCAGTGTCCCTTCCAATGCTGGTCCCCACAGAAACTTAGGACGTTTTTCCTTTGCCCCCTCAGGTGTGACTATGCCACTTATCTGTAATACCGTCAGAGCATCTGTCAGGCTGGTTTTGGGTGGCCCCGTCCTGATGGACTTTGATTGTTCATTTGGGGTCTGAAGAAGGGGTGGCTTCAAGACCCAGAGCTACACCAAGAGGTGTCCTCCTGGAAGCACTGTCCCCCCACGCACACCCACCCTGCAAGCCCCTCCCCCTCCCTCCCCTCCCCCAACCCCAGACATAACCTGTGTCTCCAGGTTATTATTTTTCCCTCCTGCTATTTATTCTTTTACAAACAAGCACGCGCACGCACACATGCCTGCGTCCCCCACCATAGATACTCTTTTGTAAATTTTTAATCGTGGCAGAGTACATCCCACATAGAATGCACTCTCTTAACCTTCCTGGATGCACAGTTTGGTATCACTAAGCGCGCTCATAATATCCTGAGACTGTCACCACCCTCTGTCTCCAGAGACTTCTCATCTTCCCAAGGTGAGCCTCTGGTCCCAGGAAACACACACTCCCCACCCCCTCCCTAGCCCCCGGCACCCACCGTCTACTTTGCATCTATGGATTTATGGCTCTGGGGCCCTGTACAGGCAGGATCATCGTGTTTGTCCTTCTGTTTCTGGCTTATTTCACTCGGTTCTGCATCTTCAAGGCCCATCCATGTGGGATCTGTGCCGGACACCTCCTTTTTTAAGGCTGAATACTATTTCACCGTCTGGAGGGATCACTTGGGTTGAGCGGCTCATGTCAATAGACGCTTGGGTGGTGTCCATGCTTTGGCTATTAGGAGTGGCGCTGCTGTGAACATGGCAAGACAAACCTCTTTCAGAGACCTGGCTTGCAATTCTGTTGGGCTCATACCCAAAAGGGGAATTGCTGGACTATGTGATAATTACATTTTTGATGCTTTGTGGAACTGCCTTACCATTTTCCATGATGGTTGCACCATCCTGTGTTCCCACCAACAGTGCGCATGAACTATGGTTTCTCAAGCATCCTTGCCTACGTTTGCTATTTTCTGCTGCTTGACATAGTGGCCAACTTGCGTGCTATCTCACTGTGGTTCTGACTTGTATCTCCTTCCGATGAGTCATGCTGAGCCCCTTTTCACGTGCTTTCTAGCCAACAGTATGTCATCTTTGGTTCTTTTGTTTGTTTGTTTTAGAAAGCAGGATTTATGGAGAGGACAGAAAAGCTCCCACAGTGGGTAGGGGACCCAAAGGGGTTGCCCCTTTGGGGTCTTTTTAAGACTCTTTTGTCCATCTTACCTGTTCAAGTCTTTTGCCCATTTTTTGGATGTCGTGCTTTTTGTTTGTTTTCTTTTGGGTTTTTGCTGCTGAGTTTTAGAAGTTCTCTGTATATTCTGAATTTCAATACCTTGTCAGAGAGATGACTTGCAAACATTTTCCTCCTCCTCTGTGGGTTGCCTTTTTCACTCTGCTGACAGCGTTTTTTGATGCACACAATTTTTAAAGTTTTTATAAAGTCCAAATTGCCTCATCTATGCTTTCAGAGCCCGTGCTGTCGGCCTCCCATCCAGGGAATCACTGCCACATCAACGCCACGGTCATTGCCCCATGTTTTCTTCTAGGAGTTTTGTAGTTTGAGGCCTTCCATCTGGGTCTTTGATCTGTTTTGAATTAATTTGTAATGCATGGTGTATGGGGCCCCCTTCATTCTTTTTTTTGTTTTGTTTTTTTGAGTTGGAGTCTCACCCTGTGGCCCAGACTGGAATGCAGTGGCCGCTCCCGGCCACCGCAGCCTCGGCCTGCTGGGCTCTGGCGATCCTTCCGCCTCAGCCTTCCGAGTAGCCAGAATTACAGGCATGTGCTACCACGCCCGGCTGATTTTTTGATTTATTGTAGAGATGAGGTCTTGCTGCCCAGGTGGGTCTCGAACCCACGGGATCAGGCAATCCACTCACCTCAGCCTCCCAAAGGTGTGGGATGACAGGCTGAGCCACCGAGCCCGGCTTGGACCCCCTTCATTCTTTTGCGTGAGAACTTCCAGTGTCCGCAGCAATGTTTGTTGAGAAGACTGTCCTTCCTGACTAAAAGCTCTCGGCATCACCGTCAAAATCCATCTGTCCCCATGTACCAGGGCTCACTTCTGGGCTCTCTGTTCTAGTCCGTCAGTCTATGTTTCGGTCTCTAAGCCGTCACCACACTGTCTTGGTTACTGTGGATTTGTAGTCACTTTTGAAATCTGGATGCTTTCTGCTTCCAGCTTTCATTTTCTTTTTCAAGATTGCTTTTGCTATTCAGCATCCCTTGAGATTCGATAGGAATTTTAGGGTAAGTTTTTCTATTGCTGCAACAACAACAACAACAACAACAAAAACAGGTATTAGTGTCGGGCTTGGTGGTTCAGCCTGTAATCCCATGCCTTGGGAGGCTGAGGTGAGTGGATTGCCTGAGCCCGTGGGTTCGAGACCCACCTGGGCAACTTGGTGAGACCTCATCTCTACAATAAATCAAAAATTAGCCGGGTGTGGCAGCGCACGCCTGGAGTTCCAGCTACTTGGAAGGCTGAGGCGGAAGGATCGCCGGAGCCCAGCAGGTCGAGGGAGCAGCCACCGCACTCCAGTCTGGGCGACAGAGTGAGACTCCAACTCAAAAAAACAAAACAAAACAGGTATTAGAATTGTTATAAGGATTTTGTTGAATCTGGGGGTCCCTTTGGGTAGTATTCATGTTTCCACATTAAGTCTCCCAATCCATGAACATGGGACACGTTTGCATTGATCTGTGTCTTTTAGACTTTCTTTCAGCGACGTTTTGTAGTTGTCATGGTGCAAGCCTTTTTTCCCCTCCTCCGTTACGTTTGTTGTCAGTATTTTATTTTAGTTGATGCTATTGTAAATGGAATTGTTTTCTTAATTCCACTGTGGGACTGTTCCCTGTTAGCATATAGAAATGTAACCAGCATTTGTGGGTTGACTTTGTATCCTGTTACTTTGATGAATTCATTTACGAGTGCTAACAGGTTTGTGTGTGTGAAGTCCTTAGGGTTTTCTCTCTGGCTGGAATTTCCAGTACTGTGTTGAACAGAAGTGGTGAAAGTAGGCATCCTTTCCTTGTTCCTGATCTTAGAGGGGAAACTCTCAGTTTTTCCTAGTTTTGATGTTTGCTGTGAATTTTTCATATATAGCTTTTCTTATATTGAGGTGACTTCCTTCTAGTTTGAAAGTTTTTAATCATCAAGAGTGTTGGTTTTTGTCCATGTTTTTTTGCATCGGTTGAGATGATCATGTGTTTCCCCCCCCTCCATTCTGTTAATATGGTATATTACATTGATTGATTTTTGTATGTTGAACCATCTGTGCATAATAAATCCCATGCATCTTACATGGTCATGGTGTAGGATCCTTTTACTATGTTGCTGAACTTGGTTTGCTAGTATTTTGTTGAGATTTTCTTTTTTTTTTTTTTTGAGTGGGAGTCTCACTCTGTCGCCCAGACTGGAGTGCAGCCTCGACCTGCTGGGCTCCGGCGATCCTTCCGCCTCAGCCTTCCGAGTAGCCGGAACTACAGGCACGCACTACCACGCCCAGCTGATTTTTGATTTATTGTAGAGATGAAGTCTCGCCAAGTTGCCCAGGTGGGTCTCAAACCCGCAGGCTCAGGCAATCAACTCACCTCAGCCTCCCAAAGGCGCGGGATGACAGGCTGAGCCACTGAGCCTGGCTTGTTGAGATTTTCACACCAGCATTCATAAGGGACATTGGTCTATAGTTTTCTTGTGCCTTTGTCTGGTTTTAGTATCTGGGTAGTGCCAGCCTCATAAGAATGTGTTAGCAATGTCTCTCTTCAATATTCTGGGAAAGCTTGAGAGGGGCTGTTGTGTTTGTTCTTTTTTAAACATTTGGTAGAATTCACTGGTGAAGCCATCAGGCCCGGGGCTTTCCTTTGTTGGGCGTTTTTTTGATTACTGTCTCTTTACTAGTTATATGTCTGTTCAGATTTTCTATTTCTCTGTAGGTTTGTGTTTCCAAGAATTTCTCCATTTTGTTTAGATTAGCCAATTTGCTGGTGTTCATAATACTCACTTTTAGTCCTCTTTTTCTGTAGAATTGATTGTTATATCCCCATTTTCATTTCTGATTTTAATAACATGAATCTTCTCTCTTTTTTAACTTAGTCCATCTAGCTAAAAGTTTGACAATATCATGTCTTTTCAGAGGACCAGCTTTTGGTTTTATTGACCGATGTTCCTCTGTTCTTCTATTCTCTGTTTTGTTGGTCTCTGTTCTGATATTTGGTATTTCCTTCTTTTCTGCTAGCTTTGGGTTTGCTTTGCTCTTTTTCTGCTGATTCCTCAAGTTGTAAAGCTCATTGTTGACTTGAGATCTTTCTGGGTTCTTGTTTTTCTTTTTTGAGTCAGAGTCTCACTCCACTGCCCAGGCTAGAGTGCAGTGGCATGTTCATGGCCACCACAGCCTCGACCTGCTGGACTCTGGTGATCCTTCTACCTCAGCCTTCCAAGTAGCTGGAACTACAGGCGTGCGCCACCATGCCCAGCTCATTTTTTAATTTATTGTAGAGATGAGGCCTTACCATGTTTCCCAGGCTGGTCTCAAACCCCTGAGCTCAGAATATCCTCTCGCCTCGGCCTCCCAAAGTGCTGGGATGACAGGTGTGAGCCACCGTGCCTGGCCGCTTGTTTCTTAAGATAAGATTTTACTGCTACAGTTTCCCCTGCTAGTACTGTTTTGCTGTATCCATCAAGTTTTGGTGTGTTGTGTCTCATTTTTATTTGCATTTAAGTATTTTCTAATTTCCCTTCTGACTTCCTCTTTGACTCACTGGTTGTCTAAGTGGCTGTTTCATTTCCACAAATGTGTGACTTTTCCTGTTTTGCTTGTGTTGCCAATTTCCAGCTTTATCCCACTGTGGCTAAGAAGAGTCTTTGTACAAGCCCTATCTTTTTACATCTGTGGAGACTGCACTTGGGGCCTACCTAGTGGTCTGCCTGGAACTACCCCGCAAGCGCTTGAGAAGGATGTGTGTGCTGTTGCTTCTGGGCAGTGTCCCCTGTGTGTTGTGAGAACTAGGTGACATGTGTTGTGTCACATCTTCCGGTTTCACTTGAACCCCTGCCTGGTGGTTATGTTCATGGTTGTGCGAATATGGCCTTGAGATCTCCAACCCTGACTGTCCACCTGTCTACTTCTTCCTTCAATACTGTAAAGTGTTACTTTGTCTGTTCTGATGAGCTGCTGTCCTTGCACACGTGTTTATAATGGTTATATTTTATTTGCTCTTGAGCCTTTGGTTAGTATTGAATATCCTTCTTTGCCCCTCATAACTTTTTTTAAAAAAATTTAAGATCTAGTTTTGGCCAGGCACAGAGGCCCGCGCCTGTCATCTCAGCACTTTAGGAGGCTGAGGCAGGAGGATTGCTTGAGCCCAGGAGTTCGAGACCAGCCTGGACAACAAAGTGAGACCTCGTCACTACAAAAAAGAAAAAAAAAATCAACCAGAGGTGGTGGTGTTCATCTGTAGTCCCAGCTACTTTGGGAGGCTGAAGAGGAAGGATTGCCTGAGACCAAGAGGTGGAGACTGCAGTGAGCCGTGATGATTCTCCTGCACTCCAGCCTGGGTGACAGAGTGAGACCTCGACTCAAAAAAGAAAATAAAATCTGGTCTTGTCTGATATGAGCATAGCCACCCCTACTGTCTTGTGGTTGCTGTTTGCATGGAGATCCTTGTCCACCCTATCACTTTCAGTCTACCTATGTCATTGGTTCTGAAGTGAGTCTTTGCTGTTGTTGCTGTTGTTGAGTCAGAGTCTCACTCTGTCGCCCAGGCTGGAGTGCAGTGGTGTGCTCATGGCCAGCACAGCCTCAACCTGCTGGACTCAGGCGATCCTTCCACCTCAATCTTCCAAGTAGCTGAAACCACAGGTGCACGCCATCACGCCCATCTAACTTTTCGATTTATTATAGAGACAAGGTCTTGCCAAGTTGCCCAGGCTGGTCTCGAACCCCTGGACTCAGGCAATCCTCTCAACCGTGTCTCCCAAAGTGCTGGAATGGCAGGCCTGAGCCACTGCACCTGGCCTAAAGTAAGTCTCTTGCAGACAGCACAGAGGTAGGTAGTATTTATCTGTTCTGCCAATGCTGATGTCAGTTTTTGAGACACAAAAGTTGTACATTTTCATGAAGGTCCATTTGTCTATTTTCTGTTACCTATGGCTTTGGCATCATAGGATGCCATTCAAGAAATCATCCCCAAATCCAATGTCATGAAGCTTTTGCCCTGTGTTTTCTTCTAAGCATCTTGCAGCTTTCGGGCTTACTTTTAGGACTTTGATCCATTTTGAGTTCATTTTCCTATATCCAGCTTTATTCTTCTGCATGTAGACAGTCCATGTTTCCCAGCACCATTTGATAAAAAGACTTATATATATATATGTATATATATATATGTATATATATATACTTTTTGGTATATGCTTTTCTCACTTATAAAAGTATTTCCTGGAGGTCCTGTCTGTTCGTTCATGGTGTACTTCTACATTTTTAAAAATCTCATACCTTCCCGTGTGGATGCACCATACCTATCCAGCCCCTTCTCTCATCTGTGGGCATTTAGGTTTTTCTAACACTGTGCAATGACAGATACTGTTGCCAAGTATAACCTTCTAAGTGTGTATCTGGTATTGTTGCCAAAAAAAAGCAATGTTGCAAAGAAAACTATATATAGTTTGCATTGTTACAGTAGTGTTGCAAAAAATAACTTTGTACATATGTATTGCATTATGGCAACCATATTGCAAACAATAGCATTGTAGATCTGTATGTTCATATTTTTGGAGGTGTACCTTCAGGGTGGCCTTCTAGGAGTGTGGGTTGGAAGGGGATGTCCTTGTGTTGGGGAGACCACGTTTCCCTCAGAAGGGTTGTGTGTCTGCATCTGCCTGGCGACGTCTGAGCAGACAGTTTCCCTGCAGTTTCACCATTAGTGTGTTGTCACTATTGTACTTTTTGCCAATTCTATAGCTTTGTTTTGTCTGTATCTCTACAGTTAAGAATGACTTTGAACACTTTTCTTATGTCTGAAGGTCACGTGTGGTGTGTGCATTTGTAAATTGTCTGTCATCTCGCTGCCACATTTTTAAATTGGGTTTTGGTTTGGGGTCCTTCAGTTTTCAAGTTAATTGTGGCACTATGAGTCATTTGCCTGGCTGGTGTGACTGTTTATTTCCAGTTTGTCAGTCACCTTTTGACCTTGTTTATGGTGTTTTTCGTTATGAAAACATTTGCAAGTGTTTCAGCAGTCAGATTTTTCAGCCGTCCCGCCTATTGCCTCTGGCCGGCGAGTCGTGGCCGAGAGGGACTTTCTCTACACTGAGGCTCAGAGGGGTCCATAGCGTTTTCTTCCAGAAGCCTGGGGTTTTTCCTTCCCATTCCAAGTTTACTCTCTCGTGCACTCCCCAAGGTCATCTCCATCCAGATGGCTGCTGGAGCCCCTCCCTTAGACGGTCGTCCCACTCACACCTCCATGGGTGCCTCTGGCTTCTGATTGGGTTTGGAGGCCAGAGACACTGGAGGAGACGGGTGGGATGCTTGCTCCAGGGGACAGGAAGGAGGGCGGAGGAGTCGGGACCAGCACTGTTGACGGCGGGGCTGGCAAGTGGACTGGGTGGAGGGTGCGGGGTGGGGGTGGCAGGGAGAGAAAGAGGCTGGGTGATGCTGAGAGGCTTGTGTCTGCACCTGGTGGGATGTGCTTGGTTTTGGAGCTGGGGAGGTACTGGGACTAGGGAGAGTCTGGGGGGCGGGGGCATTGTTTTGGAGGTGTATGCAAGGCGGCAAGAGAGATGTCGTGAAGGCTGTGAGACCCACAGGAGGACCCCCGGGAGCACTTGGGCTGGGCTCTTGGGCCTGGGAGCATCAGCCCTTGAGGGACCTGGGACCCAGGGACTGGCCGGGGTCTCCTGGGGTGTGAGGGGGGTGGAGAGGAAAGAGGACCAGGGCCAGTTGAGAGCCCAGCTGCAGGAGGCAGAGGCCAAGGAAGGTGCCCCCAGACAAGGGCATCCCAAGCCTGGGCGGGGGGTTGGGGAGGCATGCCGGACACCCAGAGCTGAGCAACTCCAAGGGGCTCAGAAAGGGCCTCCACCCTTGGTGACGGGGCGCAAGTCTTCCTCCACATGTGGATGTGGGAGTCTGGGTCCTGGTGGGTCCTGAGCCCACACCTGGAGGCCGGCAGCCAGCCCTGCAGCCTCTTGGGCGTGGTCCCCGATCGGCCCCACTAAACAGGCCTGTGCCTGGCAGGGTTGGTCCTACCCTGCACCAACTCCAGGCGTGGGAGCCCTGGGTCCCAGGGCCGCTGCTGCTGGAGTGAGTTCTATAGACGCCACATATGTGGGTTGGAGACCACCAACACACAGGGGCCTCCGGGGGCCTTTGGGCTCCCATGGGGTCTGCCCAGCCTGTATGACTCACCATCTTCCAGTGTCGATGTAACCTGGAAAGCCTTCTCAGAGCCTGGTTCTGCGGGAAGCCCTGGAGCCTGCCCCTTGGGTCAAAGTGGGTTCTGGGCCACAGCTCTGCCCAGGCCGGGGGTGGGTGTCCTGGGGTGGGTGTCTCTCGTCTCATGCAGGGAGGGTAATGGTGGGTCTCACAGCTCCCAGGGCCTCTCAGGTCGGCTTCTTGGAGTGCCGAGGCTGGGGGTGACCCATGTCATTGCTTAGAGACCCCAAAGACCCCTTGATGCCCACAGTAACTCCCTCCCCCAGGCTTCCTCCAGGGAAGCTTCCAGAAGGGGTGGATGGGCTTTGGAATTAAGTTTTTTGAGAAGAACTGCGCCATGTCCCCAACCTCACATGGGACTTGATGAGGGCTGAGGACGGTCTTCTGGAGGAGGTGATTCTCCAGGTGAAACAGAGGTTTCCAAATCTGCCCAACATGCCCCCATAGGGGAACTTGGGGGCCCCCGGGGAGGCCCGTGACCATGCTGAAAGAAGTGCCCAGAGCAGACTGGGAGGCAGGGCGACTCTCTCAAGGTCTTTATTTGCTGTTTCTTGAAACTGAGAATTGCCATTTTTAATTCTGCGTACTCTTGCATGAAGGGGGGCTTGGGGCTTGGGGGGGGAGCTGGTGGCGTCCCAGGGCCCCTCCCCTCCATATTCAAGCCTGGCGTCTCTGTGCCCCCGGACCCCTTCACCTGGCAAACCTCGTCCTCTTGCCCGAGACCGGCCCTGCCCTGCTCTGCTCCAGCCTGGCCCGCAGGCTGGGCCAGGGCAGGGTGGGGGGCCGTGTGGGCCCAGGGGGGGCCTCGTCCTGGGCAGAGGCAGGGGAAGGCGGGCGGCCAGCTCAGAGGATGTGCCCAGCTATTCTGGGCGGTGGCAGGAAGCGGCAGCTCCGGACCAGGGTCTGAAGGTGGCCGGGCCACGCTCCCAGATGGCCGAGGTGTCACCGTTCCCATCCGGCGTGTCCCGCACGTCCGCTGGTGCCTTCCTCTGCTTTGTTCCTCCTTGGTCACTCGCTCTCAGGGCCTGGGTCTGGGCCAGGAGATGGTCCTGAAATGAGAAAGGAGAGAGGGGCTTCCCAAGGGGGGGAGGAGGCTTGGTGGCCGCTGGCGTGGCTGGCATTGGGGGGCCCGGTGGGGCCCACCGGGGATCATGGGTGCCACCAGCTGTGGGAGATGCCCACAGAGGTGACAGGTGACAGGGATGGCCCTGCCATGGAGTCTCCTCTGCCCGGGGATGTGTCCTGATGTCTGACTCTGGTTTCCTGGCATTCACAGTCCATGGGGGCTCTCCTGCCTCTGGGTTGGTGGCCCTGTCATCGTCCCGCCTACCCTTCCTGCCGGTTGGGGTCTCTACAGCCGGGGCCAGCGCTCTGCTGGTTCATGGCAGATCCCGACCTGAGCCCACCCGGGGGTCCTGGGCCCAACCGAGCTCCCGGGCCCGGCCTCCTCCACCCCGTTGCCAGGTGTGCCCCACCCTCCATGCTGCTGCCACATGGGCCTCGAGCCTAGGCACTGCCAAGCCATGCCCCAGGGCCCTTGCACATGCAGCGTTCTCTGCTTAGAGAGCCCACCCAGCTCCCACCTCACTCAGCCTCCCTGCACCCCCACCAGGAGCCCCTTCCCGGTTGCTCCCTGGGATGGTACCCCATCTCTCTCCCCCATCAGCTGTGACTTTGCGGCTTTGTCTCCACCTTTGGGCCTTTGTCTCCGACGGGTTGTGTTCTCGCTCCCCGTCAGCACATGCTACGTGCTCTCTGGGTGTGGGCAGCAGGGACAAAAGCCGGGAGTCCGATGCAGCTTGGGTTTCTTGTGGCCATCGCTGGGGAAGGAGGAGACGCAGGGACAGGGCAGGACAGCCCCCTTCAACCTGGCCAGGAGTGAGAACCTGGAGGGGCCCCCTGGAGGGCTCCCTAGAGGAGGTGATCGGCACCACCTGATGACTGTTTCTAAACCTCCCCGGGGCCAGAGCAGCCCCACCAGGCCCAGTCCTTGTGGGCAGCCTCTGGGTGGGTGGGGACGTGGTGTGGACAAGTCCTGGTCACCCTGTGACCTGGGAGTCCTCCCGCCATGGGCTGAGGCCGCGGGGGTGATGGGAGCGTCTTGGTGTTCCTGGTCCCCGGCAGAGGTGCCCACCTGCCTCTGCATCAGAGCTGGGTGTTCATCCCACCCAGCAGAGCCAAGGATGCAGAGGCGGGAATGAAGTGGTGAATTGTGAGCATCTGCCGTGGCGTCTTTCTGCACTAGGTCATGGGACGGGCACCTCAGGGCTCCACGACCGTCCTGGCGTGGACATCCGCTTCCTCCTCTCGGCCTGCAAGGGCCTCCTGGGCTTGTGGGAGGTCCCATGTGGACGTCCGGCCCCAAAGTCCACCAGGAGCCCTGGGAGGGAGCAGGGAGGGCCGTGGGATCCCCAACCCACGGGTGGGGGCCAGCCTGGGGCCCCCGGGGACAGGGAAGGAGCCGGGTTGGTGGAGGGCTGGGGTCCGGGTGGGGCATGGAAGAGCGTGAGAAAATGAGGGTGTTTGTCTCAGGCCAGCTGGGGAGGAGAAGGTAGGGCTTCCTGGACGGTAGGGTCTTCGGGGCTGGGCTGTGCTCCTTGGCCTGCACGGATTGTGTCTCTTCCCGGGGCAACCCCAGAAAACCCAGGATCAGACGCCCGCCACACGCCGGGGTCCTTCCCAGGCACTCGCCGTCCAACACAGGTCCACATGAAAGCTCAGCTGGCCCAGGCTGTGCCCGCCACAGTGACCACAAGAACCACTCACGCTCAGCCCTCTCTGGACAGGACGACCACGGATGTCGGGGTGCCAGGACCAGATGGGAGATGGCCACAGGGCCGCACCTGCCCCTCTGCCCTCCTGACACTGGAGTCAGGAGCAAGAACGTGGCGTGTGTGTCCGGGGGGAGTGGGGGATTGACGCCTTGCCTGGTGCCTGGCACTCGCCCCTCGGCCCCATCTTGCCGGGAGGAGGCAAGGGTCTTTGGGCCGCAGTGAGGTTGTGCCCAGGCTGTCCTGTGCTGGGGGCCCAGTGGCTACGTGCAGGGTCAGCCTTGGGGAGTCCAGGGGTCGGGAGTCCAAGTCTCAGATCGCATGGAGCCAGGTCGGACACTGCATGAGGAGAGCCTCATGACACTTGATGCTGTCCATCCCGGGGGTGACCACAGGCTGCCCCTCCTCCTCCAGGCACTGCCCCGCCAGCTCAGCCCTGCAGGAGTCCCTGTTTGCTCTTCCTGGCCACCTCCTGGTGTCGGCATACACAGACTGGGTCTCAGAGTCTCCTTTCGAGACCTCAGCTGCAAAGCTTCGAGGACACCAAGGGTCCCGTGAAGTGGGAAGGCCCTTCTCAGCGGGAGGCAGCTGTTTCTGCTGCACACAGGAAGCCGCGTTGAGTAGGGAGACAGCCAGGGGAGTGTCCGCCTGCCCTCGGAGCACCCAACCATTCCTCAGGGCCACAGAGCCCAGGGGCTTCAGTCTCTCCTCCCCAGGGCACAGCCCAGGCACCTGCCAGCCAGAGGCCTCCGTCAGGCCTGAGGCCTCCCTGCCCTGTCCAGGCTCTGCAGACTCCAGCCCTCCACTGGCTGAGGCCCTGACCTCCAGAGCCTTCTGGTCACCAAACCTGGGGCTGTCATGGCCGCCTCTCCCCAGCATCCTCCTCCATCCCTGTGTCGGCAGTGCCCTCTCCTGTCCTCTGGGCTTTGCGGGGGCTGTTCCTTATGCCTGGACCAAGCCTCGCCTCTGAGAAGCCCTCCCTGCTCACACCTTCCGGCGGGGGGTGGCGTGGGGGCTGGGAGGAAGAGGATTTGCCACCCGCCCGGCCTGCAGGGAACGTGCCAGGCTGCCTGGAGCCCAAGCTGCGTTTCCAGGGTGGGGGCGGAGCTCAGCACAGCCCCTCCCTCCCCGGGCAGGACTCTCCGAGGCAGGCCAGTGTCCTCTGGCTGATAAGGCCTTGTCCGTGGGGTCACTCCAGTTTGTTGTCCTGGCACCTTCTAAATATACGCTCTGATGGTGTCTTATCATGGGCTGGAAGCCAGGCCTACACGGCTGGCCCCAGAAGACAGAGCCCCTTGCTCTGGCTGAACCCTCCCACTCCTGGCCCGGAAAAGCCCCGGCTCTGGGGCCCAGCCCGCTCGCCCGCAGCCTGATATTGGGACATGGGTGCTGTGTGCTCTTGACGGTGGCCCGTGGAATCTCACTCTGCACCAGGGGTCCCACCCTGCAGCCCGCCACCTGTTCCTGTCAAAAAAGTTTTCTTGGGACACAGCCGGGCCAGCTGAGCAGCGGTCCCACCAAGCCCAGGACAGTTCCTCTCTGGCCCCGAGATGTGCCAGCCCCGCTCTGGGCTCTCCTGGGGGTTGTGGGGGGAACGTCAGCCCAGCCACCTCCCACCACTCATGCCGTCGGCGTTCGGAGCAAGGGCATCTGGTGGTCCTGGTGTCTGGGCCACCGTGAGACCAAAGTGTTCCCACCAGGGAGACTCAGGATAGCCCTGGAGGATGGAAACCCGGTGTCCTGTGTGTGCTGGCCAAAGGTCAGGATGAGAGGCCCAGGGGTGGGCCTGGGCTTGGAGTCCCCCTTGCCTGGCCCACGTGGGTGGACCCGACCATGTCCCGCCTGGCTGGGGGCCCCGGGAGACGCTTCCCCTCCCTCTGCCCGGCTGGACTCCAGGCAGAGTGGGAGTTACAATGGCGCCTTGTACGGCGCCCCAGAGGGTGGAGGGGTGGCGGCAGGGACGGCCAGGGAGTGGCAGGGCTTCCCTTGGCAGTAGCCCCGCCGTCTGTCCTGGAGCCAGCCCTCTGGAGGAGGCCGACTTGGGCAGCTGACTCCATGCCCGGCACGTTCTGCCCACTCACACCTGCCAGCTGGGGGGCTGTGCTGCACCCACAGCTCACATCACAGCTCACCCCAGGAGGCTCCCATTGGCCCACAGCCTGGGGGACGAGTACAGAGAGCTGGCCAGCACCGTGGCCTGGCCGGATTCAATATCCATGCAGGGCCTGGGCTGTGACTGTGGAGGCAGGCAGGGCAAGGAGGCGAGAACAGAGCAGAGGGGTCTCACTTCCAGATTCACCCTGGAGGGCTGCATAGAGGAGGCAGCACTGTTGACTGAGCTCCAGGGTTCCTCATAGACATTCATTCATGCCATCGGCCAGTCATTCAACAAACACTCCACAAACGCTCGTGTTTCAGGCCTGGTCTGGGCTTTCAGAAGGAACACTGGGGCCGGGCATGGTGGCTCACAGCTATAGTCCCAGCACTTTGTGAGGCTGAGGTAGGAGGATGGCTTGAGTCCCGGAGTTCAAGACCAGCCTCATCTGTGCAAAAACAAAAAATTAGCCAGGCATGGTGGTGCACGCCTATAGTCCCAGCTACTCGAGAGACTGAGGTGGGAGGATCACCTGAGCCCAGGAGGTGGAGGCTGCAGTGAGCCGTGATCGTGCCCCTGCACTCCTGCCTGGGTGGCAGAAAAAGACCTCGACTCAAAAAAGAAAAAAACTTGGCAAGACCTCATCTCTACAATAATAATAAAAAAAAATCAGCCGGGCGTGGTAGCACGTGCCTGTAATTCTGGCTCCTTGGAAGGCAGAGGTGGAAGGATTGCCGGAGCCCAGCAGGTCGAGGCTGCGGTGGCTGGGAGCGGCCACTGCACTCCAGTCTGGGCGACCGAGTGATACTCCAACTCAAAAAAAAAAAAAAGAGGAAGGGACATTGGCTGACTGACCCCTGCCCTGACTCTAGTCAGCGAGGTGGCCATGGTCAGCGGTTGCCCAGCAGTCAGTGGGCTGAGGAGAGCCAGGTGTCAGGAGGCCTCTCCGGGAGCCTGGCCCAGAACCCAGACCAGTGTGGCTGGGAACCCCTGGAGGAGGAACGTCCTGGGTTTGGGCTTCACTAGTGGAGGGTCTTAAGCGTGGGGTCCAATGGGGCTTGCCTGGTCCCAGGAGAGGTCCAGCTGCCCGTGACTATGACCTCGGGGCCAAGAGAGGCTGAGGTGGGAGGCCGGGCCGTGAGCTGTGGTTAAGATGCAGGCCCAGGGACCCCTGAGTGGGGACCAGCCTGTGGCAGGCTCTGTGGGGACCTGGCCAAGAGCCAGCAGGGGGTCCTGTGTCCTGGGGCTCCCGGCCCAGCTGCCCTTTGGAGAAAGTATCAACCGAAGCCCCAAGAGGCTGGAGAGGCCTCCCGGGGCCTCAGGTTTTAATCTCCTAATGGCTCCTTGAGAGGTGGCCATGTGGCCATGTGGGCATCTGTGTTCAGGGGAATCGTGGTGCCTTGGGCTGCAGGTGATGGTGCCTCCGGGAACGTTTTAGACGAATGAGGCCCATGCCACCATGGAGCCAACTAGAGCTGGGGGCTTGAGCCAGTGTGGGGGCACAGGGGCCCATGTGAGCCCCGGTCCTAGGGGACCAGGGCCCTCACACGCACCCAGGGCCGGACTGCCAGGCCCGGGGGTGTGTCTGTGATGTGGCCAGGGGCCGGTACAACTGAGCACTGGGCTACCTCCGTGCCACTTCTGTGGCTTGTGTCCCTGTCAGGCACCAACACGTGGGGCGTTGTGAGAGGGGTGGTCCCTGTGGGTTTGGGCACAAGTGAGCCTGACTCTGGGAGCCTGATGCTGGACGGGGACCGGCCCCTGTCATGGGGGCCGCCCCCCTGCAGCTGGGCCAGCTGGGTCCCACCTAGGCCCCTGGCCGTCACCCCCAGCGCCTCCTGTCTCCACCGTGTGGGGTTTGGGTGGAGCAGTGGCTGCATGGTGGCCTCAGACAGAGACGTCCCCATGCTGACCCCAGGGTGCATGGATGTGACCGTATTTGCAAAAGCATCTCTGCAGATGTGATTCTATCAAAGGTCTGGAGTTGGGGCGGCAAACGGGGAACTTGGGCGTATGGGAGCCATGTCACAGAAACAATGAAACAAGAGCTGATCTGTGCTCTTGCCCGATACCTTTTAGAATTCGAGATTTGCGATTGTCATCATCATAAAGTAACTTGCTAAACACCATCATGTATCGCGGTGGGCTGGGCGTGGCCCCCAGAGCGGCGGGTTTCCATCCCTGGAGCTGCACATGTGAGGGATGGAAAGGGCATCTTTGCCGGTGAGGGTCTGGGGAGGGGGCGCCTGTCCCGGCTCATCTGGGGGCACCCAAGTCCACTCACAAGTGTCCTCCCGAAAGACACGACAGAGAAACGGGTCCAGAGGTGGCCATGTGGCCACGCAGGCAGAGGCAGGAAAGATGCAGCCGAGTGCTTGGAGCCTTCAGAGGCCAGGAGGGGCCCGTCATGCCCCCGCCCCAGGCCCCTGGTAACGCGTGGCCGACGCGGCGTTCCTGACCCCCACTCCACCCCGGGACCGTGGCACTGAGTGGCCTGGGCTTGCCGTCTATGCAGCTCCAGGCGCGTCCTACTCTGTACCTGAGCCTCTATGTCCCATTGGGTGGCAGTGCCTCCTGGTCCCCAATCCAGGGGTCTTCCAAGGGGGTGAGTGACCTGGGACCTGGCAGCAGCTGTGCCTCCCCTGGGCTTCTGTCTGCTCACCTGTGGGTGGTGTGATGCCTTTTGTACAGGGACGAGGGGATACGTGCATGGCTCCCAGCCCAGTGGGGTCCTTGGGGAGGCTACAGCTCATCCCTTTGAGAGGGGTCAAGACACACTTGGCACAGGCTCCCCCAGGGCTGTACCAGGGAACGAGTGAGCAGGTGGGGGGTCTAGCTGTCTACCCCCAGACCCTGCCGGGACCAACTGGTGATGACGGGCAGCTTTTTTTGAGGTGCTGGCTCAGTCTGGCATGCAGGCCCGAGGCTCTGTCCCCTAGGAGTCCAGATCCCCAGGATTCGGAGCTCATCAGCTCTGGGGCCAGGCAGCTGTGGGATCAGGGATGGATGGAGATGGGGGGTGGGCAGCAGGTAGGGGGCATCTCCCCCCCCCCAGTCCCCCATGTTCCCTTCCTGGGAACATCTGGGGTTGGGAGTTGGAATCTTCCAGGGTGATTTTTTTGAGTCAGAGTCTTACTCTGTCGCCCAGACTGGAGTGCAGCGGCTGCTCCCGGCCACCGCAGTCTCGACCTGCTGGACTCCGGTGATCCTTCCACCTCAGCCTTCCAAGAAGCTGGAGCTACAGG
>NW_007247342.1:81196-117096 GCF_000164805.1 Carlito syrichta
GCCCAGGTGGGTCTCGAACCTGCGGGCTCAGGCGATCCACTCACCTCAGCCTCCCAAAGCGTGGGATTACAGGCTGAGCCACTGAGCCCAGCTTCTTCTTTTTTTTTTCTAAGTTAGGGTCTCATTCTGCCACCCAGGCTAGAGTGCAGTGGCATGATAACGGCTCATGGCAGCCTCAACCTCCTGGGCTTAGCCAACGCTCCCATCTCAGCCTCCCAAGTAGCTGGGACTACAGGCGCACACCTCCACATCTGGCTAATTTTAAAACTTTTCTGCAGAGACGAGTTCTTGCTATGCTGCCTGGGTGAGTCTCAAGTGATTCTTCCTCCTTGGCCTCCTAGAGTGCTGAGATCACAGGCG
This sequence comes from Carlito syrichta, assembly GCF_000164805.1. NCBI lineage: Eukaryota > Metazoa > Chordata > Mammalia > Primates > Tarsiidae > Carlito > Carlito syrichta. The sequence continues at coordinate 81,557 of NW_007247342.1, forward strand.
TCAACCACTGTGCCCCGCCCAGAATGATTTTTTCCTAAAGCCCCTAGATGTGGTCTGGGGTCCAAATATTAATACTGAGCCCCGGGCTCCATGCCACCCTCAGCCTCAGGCCAGTCTCATAGACCCACCATCTGTCTGTCTGCCTGGCCACATCCGTCCCCATGGGGGTCTTTGGCCAATGTTCGAGCTTCTCGACCACTATGGTCAAGTATTTCAGCCGTCGGAAGCTTTGTTGATAAATGTCAGTTATTCAGTTTACTTAAAAGAAATTTTATTTTTTGAATCGTCGTCTCTCTGTCACCCAGGTTGGAGAGCAGGGGCATGCTCACAGCCACTGCAGCCTCCACCTGCTGGTCTCAGGCAACCCTTCCGCCTCAGCCTTCCAAGGAGCTGGAACCACAGGCGTGCGCCACCACACCTGGCTAGTTTTTTTGTTTATTGTAGAGATGAGGTCTTGCCAAGTTGCCCAGGTTGGTCTCAAACCCCTGGACTCAGGCAAAAAAAAAATTTTTTTAACTGTGGTAAAGTACACATGACACATCGACCATCCCAGCTGTTGTTACATGTCCCATCGAGGGATGCTGAGGACAGTCACGATGTCGTGCAGCCGTCACCACCCTCCTGCTCAGAACCTTCTTGTCAACCCACCCTGAACCTCCGTCCCCATGAAGCCCTCACTTCCCCCCACTCCCAGCCCCCGGCACCCCGCTCTGCTCTCTGTCTCCATGGAGCTGAGTATGCCGGGGGCCTCACCTGGATGGATCCCAGAGTCTGGCCTCCTGTGACCTACTTATTTCACTTAGCACAGCATCCTCGAGGTCTTTGACACGTATCCTTTTATGTGTGACATTTTTCCAGACCAACAAAACTTTTCAAGTACCAACATATTTTTTCTTTATCTTTTTTTTTTTTTAAGTCAGGTCTCACTCTTTCACCCCAGGCTGGATGGAGTACAGTGACAGGGTCACGGCTCACCACAGCCTCAACTTTCTTGACTCAGATGATCCTCCCACCTCAGCCTCCTGAGTAGCTGGGACTTAGAGGTACATGCCACCACACTTGGCTAATGTTTTGATTTATCGTAGAAACAAGGTCTTGCTATATTACCCAGGTTGGTCTTGAACTCCTGGGCTCAAGCGAGCCTCCTGCCTTGGCCTCCCAAAGTACTGGGATTATAGGTGTGAGCCACCACACCTGGCCCCAACATAACTCAAAATAGTCATGTATTTGATAAACAAAGGATCAGACACTGGGACCCTGGGGTTCTCTGAAGTGCTTCAGTGCCGTGTCCATGCGTCCTGTATCCCGGCTTCAGACGCCTGCTTGACTCAGTGGCTCAGTGGTTGCAAGCTGGGGTCCGAGGCCACCCCTCAAACGGTCTGTGTCTTCTTTGTATATGAAGTACGAGGTTCTCTTTAAGGTTTAAGCTTCATTGGGAAACATCTCAGGGTTACAGGATGCTCCCCGTGGGCGAGAGGCTGTCATTGTCCCTGGGGCCTTTGCCTGTGTGGATACGATGGGCCAGGGTCCAGTCATGGCCCCTGCCTAGGCTGAAGCTAGCGGGTGGCTTGCCTGGGTTGACCCCGCCCACCGAGTGGTGCCTATCAGGGCCCCGGCACATGTGAGGGGTTGGGTCTCGGCATCCTGCTCCCTCGATGCACTTGGAACCTGGCCTGCTGTGGCTCCTGGTGCCGTGTGCTGTGATTCTCCTTCCTCTGCCCTGAAGTGTCCTCTGGCTGGACACGGGCCTGGCAGGACGCCCGCGTTCCTCCACACAGTTTACCTGGCTGCAGAGAGATTGAAGCGATGTCCGATAACGTGCTGGGCGTCCCTTGGGGGCGGCCTGCGGTCACAGCTCCCGAGGCTGACTTGCTGCTGACGGAAACAAGACGGGCATTGTCCTGCGGTGGGATCTGCTCCCCCCCTTGCAGTGCCCTCACCCTCCTGGGAACCCAGGGTGGCGTTCAGGGGCATGGGGTGGGGGAGTCAGCATCTTCTCCCGAAGTCCTTCCCGGCCTGTACTGCCTCCCATCCTGGTCCAGGGCACGTGCCAGGATCTCCCTTTCCCTCGTCCTCAGTTTCCCCACTCTGTGGGGCATGGGGGTCGGTCTGTGACTGCCTGGTCTTGGCACTGGGGCAGAGGGGTGTGCCCGGCCCTGCGTCCTGCGTCCTGGCTTGAGTCAGAGTCTCACCGTCGCCCGGCTGGAGTGCAGGGGCACACTGATGGCCACTGCGGCCTTGACCTGCTGGGCTCCGGCGATCCTTCTGCCTCAGCCTTCCAAGTAGTTGGAACTACAGCCACATGCCACCACGCCTGGCTAATTTTTTGATTTATTGGAGAGACAAGGTCTTGCCAAGTTGCCCAGGCTGGTCTCAAACCCCTGGACTCAGGCAAAAAAAAAAATTTTTAACTGCGGCAAAATACACATGTCATCGCATCGACCATCCCAGCTGTTGTTACATGTCCCATCCAGGGGCACTGAGGACAGTCATGGTGTCATGCATCCGTCACCACCCTTTGACCCAGAACCTTCTCGTCGTCCTACCCTGAACCTCCGTCCCCATGGAGCCCTCTCTCCCTGGCACTGCCCCCCCGCTCTCTGTCTCCATGGATCTGAGGATGCTGGGGCCTCAGGTGCGGCATCCCAGTCCTGAGCGCCTCCAGGGCAGGACCCTGGAGCATCATCTTAGACTCTGCCCAGGACCGGAGTAGACACAGCGGCAGACAGGACAGGACACATTTTACCTGGAGGGGACAAGTGTGAGCATATGTGTCTTTCTTTTTGGCGTGAGTGCAGCGTGATCAGGCATCAGAACAGCTAAGCAGCCTTCAGGACGTGTATGACTGAATGCCAACCAGCCAGGCATCCCTCAGCCCCTGCTGGGCTCCCCCAGAATCTGGAGTCCCATCTCTCACCTTGGTAGTGATTCTGCCCCATGGGGGCCTTTCCCACTCACCCTGCCCACTGGGTGTGCACTCCATGGGGTGTGGCGAGCCTGTCCACTGGCCAGACCCTTCCCTCCCCGGTGAGACTTGGCCAAGGAGGAGCCACCTCCCCACTCGTGGGAGCCACACACAGCTGGGTCCACTGTCTCCTGACACAGCGCAGGCCACGGCAGGAGGGGCCGGTGGCAGCTGGAACCCAAGCCATGAAGTCCAGGTGCCAGTTCCCCGAACCTCCAAGCCCTCTCTCAGGGCCTGAAAACTGTTTTACAGAAGCAAACATGCTATCAAACAGATGCCACAGTGGGGACACTGAGGCACCGAGGGCCCCTGAGGTGCCAGCACACAGGGACAGCTGGGCTAACACGAGCACGCGCCTCTGCTTCAAGCCCAGGATACCCACAGCCAGGGGACAGGCGGCTATCACCCTCATGGCACCGGGATGGAAAAGCCATGACAGGCAGCCTCAGGGTCTGAAAGGCGCTGTCGCCTGTGGTCCCTTAGAAGAGCGGCTTCTCGGAAGGCTGAGGTGGAAGGACGGCCTGAGCCCAGCAGGTCAAGGCTGCAGTGGCCATGAGCGTGTCCCTCCCCTCTAGCCTGGGGACAGAGTGAGACTCCAACTCAAAAAAAAAAGTGACTTGTCGCAGCCTCCCACCAAGGTGCCTTAGAGGGCTTGAAAGCCGTGACCTATAAGACCTATTCTCCTCTGCCTCGGAGAGCGTCGAAAACTCTTCAGCTGCAGGGTCACCCAGCCTGGGTCCCGGCCATGCCCCTTCCCTCCCAGGCCTCCCATACAGGTTACCGAGAAGCTGGGCCAGGGGTGTGGCCCCAGGGTGAGTGACTCAGAGGCATGGCTGATGACCACGTGGTGATGCTGGTTGGCTGGGGACTCGCAGTCGACTGGACGATGGCCCCAAAGGTGTGGGTGTCCAAACCCTGTGAATAGCTCAGCTTCGTGACCCTAGGGAATCTGCAGGGCGACTGTAGGGAGGGTCTGGAGGGGAGCATCCCTGATCCCCGGGTGGCCCTCACGGGACCACAGGGGCCTTCTGAGAGGGAGGCAGGAGGGTCAGAGTCGTGACGACGGAACCAGCGCTCAGAGGGGGAGGACACGTCTCTGCCCCCAGGCCTGATCACATAGGCCTGAGACCAGAGGACCCTGGGTGGATAGAGATGGGGAAAGAGGCTGCAGCCCCATGTCACCTCCCTGCCTTCGCTTCCACGTGGCCTCAGAGGCCCTCGGAGTCTCAGTTTCCCCACTGTCGCGTCTGTTTAAAAGCGTGTTGGTGGAGCCGAGTCCTCACAGGGACTCGGGGCGGGGTTGGGCGCTCGCATTGCTGTCTGGGAAGTGCCAGCAGGGTTGGTGGTCCATGAGTGGTGGAGTTGGTCCCACGTGGAGGCCCACAGCCCCCCGGATGCTCCTTTTTTTTGTTTTTTGTTTTTTGTTTTTTGAGTAGGAGTCTCGCTCTGTCGCCCAGACTGGAGTGCAGTGGCCGCTCCCGGCGGCCCTTCCGCCTCAGCCTTCCAAGTAGCCAGAATTACAGGCACGCACTACCATGCCTGGCTGATTTTTTGACTTATGGTAGAGGTGAGGTCTTGCCAAGTTGCCCAGGTGGGTCTCGAACCCGTGGACTCAGGCAATTCACTCACCTCAGCCTCCCAAAGCACGGGATTACAGGCTGAGCCACTGAGCCCGGCTCCCCTGGATGCTTCTTCTTGTTGGACAGAGTGATTTGTGCACCTCTCGCTGGGGCCCTGGGCAGGCGGGCTTGGCCACCTCTTTGCAGGACATGGCACTGGGGACCTCGGGGCATAGTCACAGGGCTTCCTGCTGAGTCCTGAGGCCCAGCTGGACATCGGACAGTGCTGCCCTCCATAGCCCGTGGGCTCTGACTCGTGCCAGTGAGGAAACTGAGGCAGGGGAGTGGCCAGTGGGTGCCACTGGCCACAGTGTCCCTCTGTGCAGAAGCCTTCATGGTCCCATCTGCAGCCCATGGGCCTCGGGGGTGGCTGGGCGGCACCTGTTCCATGTTGGGCCGATCTGGGCAGGCGTCTACCTGCCCCCACAAACTGAAACAGGCTGGGAGGGGACCAGCGGGGCAGAAGCCTGGCCAAGCTGCAGGCCTGGGTGTGGGGCTGGGCGCAAGTTCCCTTCTGTGAGCCCAGACTGAGTCCCTGGCTCCTGCAGGGGCTTCTGGGGGGTGCGGCTGCCTGAATCCAGCCCCGGCACCCGCTAGCTCCCCAGGGCTGCTTCTCATGCCTCCTTGGGGTCCACGGAGCCAAGCTGGGAGCCCCATCTTGCTAAGCCTAGGCGCCCTGGCCTCCACTGCCCTCGTCTTGCTAAGCCTGGGCGCCCTGGCCTCCACTGTGAATGACCTCGCTCTCTGTTCCTGCCAGTGCTGTGTGGTCTGTAATCCCAGAGACAGATCAGGGCATAGCAGCCCCAAGGTGGGGACCACCAGGTCCAAGGGAGCCCCCAGGGGAGCCCCGGAGGGCTCAGGCATCCTGTCCAGGTGGACAGGAATGGTCCTCAGAGCCAGGCAACAGGAGTATGGGGTGCAAAGAGTCCTGGCAGGCAGCCCTAAGGGTGCACATGCCAGAGGGCGTGATGTGGCTGGAGCCTCGGGCCTGTGCAGAGCTGGTGGTGGGAGCCCAGGCTCGAGGAGGGGTCAGCTGGGTACCCCTCAGGGTCTTGTCTGCCATTCTTAGGCTAGCATGGTGCGTCCAGATGTTGGAAGAGCTGAGTCACCTTAAGGACGCGCAAAGCTGAAAGCCAGCCAGGCGTTCCTGGGCCTTCTACTGGGTTCCCACCCGGACCCAGAGCCCCCAGGGTCTGTGGAGGAAGGGTGGGGCTGGGTGCTCCTCCCCAGGCCTGCTGGAGCAGCCGTGAGCTGAGCAGACTTGTGCTTTCGGTTGCGTCCTGTGGGGAGTAGGCTGTGGGGGGAAGAGCATCTCAGGCACTCGCTGTCTTGGGGGTGGACAACAGGGCCAGTCGCAGCGGTGAGTGTAAGGGACACTGTGGGGGGGGGCAGGGGCAGACATCAGCCGGCCTCTCTCTGTGCCAGGCGGGGCCCACCCTGCAGGAGCCCGAGGGGCTTCCAGGCAGGGCAACGGCGGGAGCAAAGACCCTGAGGTCCGTGGGGCCCGGTACACTCAGGCCCAACAGAGAGGGCTGGCAGGGCAGGGCCTGGGCATCCAGAGTTCCACGGTGTCCCGCGGTGGGGATGGGTGTGAGGGCTCACTCCCCTGCTCGGGGGGCAGCTGGGGGTCCAGGCTAGAGGCCGTTGCTGTGGTCGGGGCAGAGCTGAGGCTGGTTGGGAAGCGCTAAGTCTGTCAGGCTGGGATCAGCGTGGCAGGTGGCGCTGACGTGGGAGGCCCCGGGTGTGGGGAAAGCGGCGGCGGGTGAGGGGCCACCCCACTGCAGGCTCTGGTCTGGCCGCAGGGGGTGCAGCTGGAGGGAGGGGTGCCCGGGAAGGGGCTGTGTGCTGGACGGCCTTTGGGTGGGCTGCGGGGGCCAGGAAGGGACACTCCTGCCTCCCAGAGCTTGTGGGGGCCCCAGAGTCCCACCTCCCTCAGAAAACTGGGTGGGAGCAGTGAGCCAGGGCTGTGGGTGGTGCCTGTCTGTGGGGCAGCCAGGAGAGCTGGCTGTGCGCGTCCAGGCAGGCAGGCAAGGGGGGTCCTGGGTAAAGCTGAGCCTGGGAGGCTGGTGGGCGTGGACGTGGGCATCCTGGCTGCTCGGGGGGCATTTGGGACTGCGGACTGCAGGACGTGGGGAGGGGAGGGGAGGGGAGGGATGGAGAGGGGAAGAGCCTGGGCCCTGGGGCTGGGCCGAGGGGCTGTGCTGTGTGTGGCCCCTGGGCTCCATGCGTGTGGCTGTCTCCTGGGCCCTCAGGCCATGTGGCAGCTTGAGTCATCCCGTCCCCAACACCAGCAGGTGTTTGGAGTCTCTGGAGCCCACCAGACTCTCCCCGGAGACAGGAGCAGAACAGGGGACCTGTGACCTGTGCTGCCACCCACCCGAGCGGCCACCAGGGCTGGGCAGGGAGGGTGTGCCTGCGGGAGGCGTCTTATCTTTAGGGCTCCTGGATCCGTGTGGGGCGGGGCTCCCACCGGCCTTCTGATGCCATGCTGGGCTCTGGGGAGGGAAGGTGGACCCTGGGGCGTGACTTGTGCCCCCCAGCCTCGCGGCCCCTCCGGTGCCACAGGCGCTTGGAGGCAGCCCGCTCCCAGTGCGGGGGTGACCGCCTGACGAGCTAGCTTCTGCGCCATAGCCCTGGGCACCCCCTCCCTGAGCCCTGAACCCCGGGTGGGGCGGGAGGGCCCAGCTGCTCCTGAGAAGCGATCTGTAAACATGGCTGTGTGGGATGAGCCACACGCCATGGCTCACACGTGTCCAGGGCGCCCCAAGGCTCTCGGACTGTCCCTCACTGCCATCTGCCTCGAGCATGTCTGGTTCCCCCAGAAGGAAACCCTTGCCCCATCAGCGGCCAGGCCCCGGCAGCCCCCACAGCCCCCGTCTGCCCGCTGTGCCACGGGCTTGCCTGATCAGGACGTGCTCCCATGCGGGTGGTCGTCGGAGTCTGGGCTGTGTGCGAGGATCCCAAGATCTGGCTGCCCTGGGGCGCGAGTCCTCTCTGTCCCTTTTCCGGGACACGCTCCGGTGTGGGTGCACATGTCTTGTGCCCGTGCCTGCCAACGGGTGGCTGGGTTTCGGCAGCACCCCGAGTCCTCGTCCCGGGGTGCCTCTGCTGGGGGCACGGGGCTGAGGGCCGCCGGAGCTGACCATGTGTTGCTTGTTTTGCAGCTTCCTCATTGTCCTGGTCTGCCTCATCTTCAGTGTGCTGTCCACCATCGAGCAATACGCCGCCCTGGCCACGGGGACCCTCTTCTGGATGGTACGTAGGTGCCCAGGGGACCATGGCTGGATGTCACAGCCGCCCCAGGGGCTGGCGAGTTCCAGGCATTGGGTGCCATGAGGTGGGGCAAAGCCGTTCCCAGCCTCTTACCCGCACAGTGGCCAGCTGCCCTGCTGGGGTCCTGGGGACACTTCCTGGTCCCCACACTTCCAGCTCACTTGGGGTGTGTGGGCCACAGATGGGGAGTGAGTAGTCCCGGAGGGCTTCTTGGAGGAGAGGGCTTCTGAGCGGGGCTGGAAGGAAGGGTGGGAGGGCCAGGTTATGGCAGAGCTGATGTTGTGGTTAACAGGTGCCTGCCTAAGCTTGCGTGTGTGGTGGCCCTGGGTTTGGGTGGGTCCTGCCCTGCGTGGTCACCAATACGTGGGCCCTGCAGGTGCCCCAGCACCCACCCCCCACCCCAGTCACTTGAAGGCCCCTTCTGATGGCCTGAGAGGCTCCCAGCTCAGCATCGCCTGTCCCGCCTCTGGGCACCATCCTCCCTCCCATGTCTGGGTTCTGAGCACCCGCGTCTTCCTCCTCTGGGCCAGGGCTGGGGTCACTTGGCCTCATACCCATGTCCCAGCCCTAGAGCACACACCCGGGGGCACTTGTGGACTGAAGGGATCATTAACCATCCAGCGAGTCACCCAGTTGGAGATGCCTGGGAGGCCACGGGGGGTTCCAGGATCTGTGGGCGGGGGCACCCCGGGCGGGGCCAGCTGGGCACAGGCGACGAGGTCCCCAGGGGCGGGTGGAGTTAGAGGAGGGTGGAGGCTGGGGGGGAGCACCATGGGGTCCCCGGACGGAGTCACATGAGGACTGGAGTGGCGGGCGGGACCGATGGCCAGCGGAGGGGACGGAGATCTCGGCACACGGGAGCCCCTCATCGGGAGTGGGTTGAGTGGATTGGGCCCAGCTCTCCTCCGCAGACCACAGGAATCCCTCAAGGCAGGCCCGGGAGGGCTCCGGACCCCACAACCTGGGTGGGCCTGGCTCCGGTGGGGAGACTTGGAGCCAGACCATGAGGGTGACTCCGCATGGCGTCTGCTGGGCGGGTGGGTGTGCAGCCTCGGGGCTGAGGCAGGTGCAGGACCAGCCATGTCGAGGGGCACAGAGGAAGCGTGTGGATGGCGGGCGCGGTGTGGTCACCAGCAGGCTGTGTCTCCTGTCCTTTGGTGGCCACGTTGTTTGTGAATTTGTCACGGAATGTTCTCGGCATCCCCAGAGGAAGAGATGGGAGTCATGACGGTTGCCCCCCCCTCGACTCTGTGGCAACCTGACTGGTCCCTGCTGGTCCAGCTCATCCCTGTTGGGTCTTTCGGGGAGCCTGCCTGGCCAGGCTCTGAGCCCTTTTGTGTGACCTTGGTGGTGGCATCCGTGTCATCTTAGGCCGTCAATGCCGCCTTGCCTCCGCTGCCTCTGGTCTTCCATCAAGGTGAGGATAGTGTTCCCCGTGGCCCTCATGTGGCCGGCAGCCAGGGAGTTTCCCGGCAAGGGGTGTGGCCCCCAGCCACGTTTCTTCTCTGCCTCAGCCTCCTAGTTCGGCCTGCCCGGCGACCCCCGGGCCTGTCTTCTCCCCGAGGAGAGGTACAGTCTCTGTGGCAACCCAGATGCCCAGAGGTGCGCCACCCACCTGGGGTTCCACTCGATTCCTCTGGTCTGCTGGGCTGTTCCTCTCCTGGGGCCACGTGACGTGACTCTCGTGTGCTGAGGCCCGGCTGGGTGGTCCCTTCCTCTTTGGGGTTTCCTGGAGAGATTCCCCCATGAGTGCTGTGATCACCCTGTCCAGCTCCAGGCGGGAACTGGAGGGTGTCTGGTGCACCCACATGGGACACTGGCCTCTCTGTGATGTCCAAGACGGTCACGCTGTCTCAGGAGGGTCTGTGGCTTTGTCACACGAGTTTAGATTGCCCTGGCTGAGTTTAGTCCTTGTGACGGCAGTGCTGAGCATTGTTGTTGCCGTGAGTTGCTGTCACAAATGGGTCTTCTCCTCATGGTGTCTTCCGGGGACATTTTTGGCAACTGCGAGGCCATCGTCACTGCATCCTTACTTCATGGGGTTTTGTTACCGATGGTGGCTTTTGCGTCTGTTCTTTTGAGTGTCCAGATATGGGGTCCCTGCTAGGAAGGCGGATGGCTGCTCCTGTCTGTCCACGCACGGGAGTGGTGCCTGTGTCCGGTGTCTGTGGCATCCGTGGGTGTGGCTGTGGCGGGGAGCGTCTGGTGTGGCTCCACTGGTGTGGTGGGTTCTCCCGTGTCTGTGAGGGGCTCCTGCTGGCGGAAGCCCTGCCTTGCTGTCCCGGGACACAGCCCTGTGGCCCTGGCGTGTGATTTTTCGTGTCCTCTTGTGCCACGCTCTCAGGCTTTGTTCAGGGCACTGGCATGACTCCCTGGGGGCTCTGGGGGTCCTCCGTGGTGCCACCTCTGCTGGGGTGAGGCCATGTCTCTCCCTCAGGGTGACTCCGGCAGCTGGGGGCAAGGGCCTTGTGTTGCGTCACGTCCCGCCACACACGTGCTGGGTCACCCCGCCCTCCTCACACACCACACCCCCAGGCTCGAGTGTCGGGGAGAGTCACTGGCGTGTATGGCGGGAGCGTGTCTTACCCCAGCCACAGTCGATGGGTGTGGCCAGGCTGCAGGTAGGCAGGCACACCGTGTCTCCTCTGTGGGTGCCTCCATGGTGGGGTCTGGGGGGTGGTCTCGGGCTGCGACTTTTCCCTGCAGGGCCTGGGGCCAAGCGTACCTGCCCAGTGACTCCCAGGCTGTGACAGCCCAGCTGCTGGACAGTCCCTGGGGGCTCCCGTGTGAGACCATGTGTGGGTCTTTGCAGGCATGGACGTGGATATACATGTGCTTATGTGCTCATGTACGTGGGTGTCGGTACCTGTATGCATACATGAGAGACCAAGTGTGCACATGTGTGTGCATGTACGTATATATGCATGCATACTCCAGTGCACTGGTGAAACTGTGTGCATGGGTTGCCTGTGCATGCATATATAGGGGCTTGTGAGCATGGGAATGTGTACATGAGAGGTCACGTGTGCATGAATGTATGTGTGCACGTATGCTCAGGTGCACAGCTGAGACCATGTGCATGGGTTACCTGTGCATGCATGCATTTGCATTAATGTGGGCTCATGTGCATGGGAATGTGAACAAGCAAGGCCATGGGTGTATGTATGTACATGCATGCTAGGGTGATCAGGATCATGTACATGTGTAGCCATGTGTGTATGTATGCACTCGTGTATCTGATCATATACATGTATGCTTACATGTACGGGTGTGTGTTTAAGCCCACATGTGTGTCTGAATGTGTCTGTGTGTGTATGATTACATTGGGGCTCAAACACATGTTTGGCGGTGTTTGAGTGTGTATGGGTGTACACGTGTGTGCATGTGTGTATTTGAGCATGTTCATGCATATATGTATCTGGCCAAGTGCGTGCACATTGTTCTGTGCTGCTGTGAGCGTGTGTATGTCCACATATAGATGTGTCCACATATAGATGAGTATTCACATGTTACATGTGCACACATGTGTCTCTGTTCGTGTGTGTGTGTGTGTGAGCACGTGACCATGCCCATTCCGGCCCTTGTGTGCTCCCTCGGGTTGGCTGGTCGTCCCCTGGCCCCCGTGACTCGGCTCCGTTGCTGGGCGACTGGGACCTGCCGGTCTTGAGCAGCTCTGACGTCGTGGTGGCCCCTGGCCGGGCCCGGCTTGGGCCCTGATTCCCCGGTTCTCGTGGTGCTCACCGCACCCTGTCCCCACTCCCAGTGTGGCTAGCAGGGTGGGGGACGCCCAGCAGAGCGTGCCTGTGGCCAGCTCACGGAAAGGGACACACGGTGGGACCTGAGCTCTGCATACCTGTCTGCGGCCCAGGACCCACCGTGGATGAGTCACCCACGGCCCAGCCCTGCACTTGATGTGTAGACCGTGATGACAGGGTGTGCGCCCCCTGGAAATGTTCCCTTGACACGGGCCCTGGGGAGACAGGAGGCGCAGGCCTTGGCATGCCCGCCCTCCTCAGCGGTGTCACTCGTGTTGAGACATGCTCCCTGGCCCTGGGTTCCCCGACCTGGCGCTGACGTGCCCTGGGGAGATGGCCGCGGGCGTCCCTCCTAGTCCAGGCGGCCCTTGCCTGCCCCACCTCAGAAAAATTAGCCGGGCGTGGTGGCGCGCGCCTGTAGTTCTGGGTACTTGGAAGGCTGAGGCAGAAGGAGCCATCTAGTGGCCATTCTCTGCAGCGCGGCCATGCGTCCCCACCTTGCAACTCCCTCCCTCTGGGGTCCCCAGCCCCACGCAGAGAGCCCCTCCCTGCCGCAGTCCCCACCTCGGAGGGGGTCTCCTTTCCCACCACTCGGAAGTCAGAGGACCCCGTCGACGCCCTCAGCCCCCGTCTCCCACGCTGGTGACCTCTCTGTCCCCTCGAGGGTGCCACCAGGCGCCCCCTGACACAGCAGCTGGGGGAGTTTCTGGAACCAAAATGTACGGCCCAGTGCGGAGGCTCATGCCTGTCATCCCAGCGCCTTGGGAGGCCGAGGCAGGAGGACGGCTTGAGCCTGGGAGGTGGAGACCACAGCGATCCCACCACCGCCCTCCCTCCGGGGCGACGGAGCGAGACCCGAGGTCCACCCGCCATCTGGTGGCCATTCTCTGAACTGTGGCCATGGATTCAGGGCAGCTCTGAGCCGGCGGTCAGCGGGGTCTGGACTTCCGCCCTGCCTTCTCCCCACTCTCTCCTGCCCGCCGAGCTGTGCCAGGGAAGCACCCTTCCCTGCCCAGGTGGGGCCCCAAGCAGAGAGCCCCTCCCACTACCGTCCCCGTCTCAGAAGAGGACCCCAAGTTGTTATATGCTTCTGGGCAGTCTCCCCCTGGACGGTGAGAGAAGGCCTTCGACTTCAGAAGATAATGCAACAAAAGTGCGATAGTCCCAGAAGCCCCCGTGGCATCTGGGAAAAACCCCAACTTCTCTCTCGAGGCCCCGCAGGCCCCTGTCCCCACCCCTCCGTCCTCACCTCCCTCCGCCCCTGCCAGCTCTCTCTGCACAGGGCGCAGGCTCTGGACTCCCGCAGCTGCCAGGGCCTTTGCTGTGTTCTGCCCTTGGCCTGGCTGTGGTTCTGGTGCACTGCGGGGCCAGCTTCTTGTTGGGTTACAGCCCTGGACATCCCCCCTCGCCCTCCTGTCCTGCCCGTGCTCACCCCCAACACACCCTACCCTTTTCTTGCTGGCCTGGGTATGGCGGGGCCTACCATGGGGCCTCTTGGGCATCCATCTGTCTGGCACCCTTGCACGCTGCCCAAGGGCAGGGGCTTCTGGGCCCCAAGCCCAGCATGGCGCTTCTGGGCCATGGACATCGCTCCCTCCACGGAGCCCATTTGTCCTGAGTTGCCGCCCGGGGACGCCTCAAGTTGTTGTGTGGTCCTGGGCCTCAGTTGCCCTACTGTACAGTGGGGGGACTTGAGAGGGCGCCCCATGGCCCTTCCAAGCATCCTAGTGGTTTCCTGGCACACTGGCCTTGGGGAAACTGAGCCTTCCAGGGGGTTTGAGTGTCGGCTGACGCTCTGGGGTCCAGGGGGTGTGGGGAACACCATGGAGATCACGGCCACAGGCCCAGCCTCAAGGGGCAGGTGTGCAGGTGCCGGTGAGGTGGACTGGGAAGGGCCCCGCGAGGGGATGGGGCTTGGCAGGGGTGGCGAAGCTTCCTGGAGGAGGGGCTCTCGGGCGAGGGGCTGGGTGACAGGGAGGTGAGCGGGTGCAGGGGGCGTGAGAGGCAGGCACCCTCGGGCGGCTCAGGGGTCGGGGTGGGGGCTCCAAGAGGGACGTGACTGCAGCTGCCTCCTGTCCTGGAGGGTTGGGGGCGGTCGGGCCCTGACCCCCAGCAGGGGGAGGCCGTGTGGGGTGCAGGATGGGGAGGGCGTGAGACTCAGGGTTACGTGTTTGGTGGGGCTCGCGGGGACGCCAGGTGGCGCTCTTGTCACGTGCACTGTGAGAGTGGCTGGCTGAGGCCCAAGAGGGCCGAGCGCGGGAGCCCAGACCAGACCGCAGGCCGGGAAACGGGAGGGGTGCGTGGGCCCCGTGGGTGGGGAGCCCTGCGGGGGCCCCGTGCAGAGGCGAGGGGTCCCCCAGCTGCACTCCTGGGAGACCCGCTCGTCCTTCCCTTCCCTGCCGCCCCCTTTTAAGGGGCCAGGGGCTGTGACCTCACACCGACGGCCTGGAGGGTTCAGTGTCCCCTGAAGCAGGGAGTTCTGAGGGCCTGTGAAGGCCGTGGGGGACCGCAGCTCTGTGGGGCCGGGGCGTGAGTGCACTGGAGACCTGCTTGGCCCGGAGGCCCGCTCTCGGTCGCCGCTCATGGCCTCCCTGGGAGGAGAGCTGCCTCTTGGTTTACAGAGATGGCTCCAGCCTGACTCTGAAAGTGGAAACTGTGTGTGTGTGAGTGTCCGTGCGTGTGCATGCCTGTGTGTGCACGTGTGGGTATCCAGTGTGCTTGTGAGTTTCAACATGTGACCCGTGAACACGAGTTTTCTGTGTGTGCGTGTGTGCTTTGTGTGTGCTAGTGGGTATTGCCATGTGTACATGTGTCTGTCACGTGTCCTCATACGGCTGTGGGTAGTGCCGTGTGCACACATGTCTGCCATGTGTCCATGCGTGGGCTTCGTGGGCGCTTGCCCCGGGAGGAGTCCCATGGGGGGCTCTTGTGTCTTGCACTGGGGTCTGCCACCCCCAACTCTGGTGAGAGGCGTGCCCGTCCCGAGTGAGGCCCGGCTTTGTCTCCAGGATCAGGGCTTTTGTTCCCCCCCACGCGGGGAGGGGCACCCACGGCACGCATGAGCACGGCACTCGAGCCTCCTGGAGGTGAGTGGGCCAGGGGACCGTCCTGCCATGCCTGTGGTTAGAGGAGCCGCGAGCCGTGGCCGGAGGCCTGGGCGATGAGGTCATCGCCAGCTCCCTCTCTCCTCCCTCCCTGAGGCTCCCGCCCTCCCGCCAGCTGGGGCTTCCCCCACCAGGGCTTCTCCCCTCAGCCCCGAGCAAGTCTCTCCCCTCCATTCCCTGGGCCTCAGTTTCCCAGCAGCAGAGCGAGGTCCCACGGGTACCCTCTGGGCCGCAACAGCCCTCCGTGGGCCCCCTCCGTGGGCCCCCTCGCCTGGCCTGGGCCCCCTTGCCTGGCCCGGGCCCCCTTGCCTGGCCCGGGCCCCTTATCCACACACAGCCGGGCCCCGCAGGCCTCTGGCTTTTGCAGTCCCTTCCCTTGAACGCCAGCGGTGACGCCTGCTGTGTGCACGGCTGTCTGGCTCTCCCTGCCGGCTCTTGCGGGCCCACCCCCACGCTCCTGGTATGTCGCCGGGGGCGGGGGTACTCGGAGGCTAAGGTCCTTCTGCCCAAGGTCGGAGGCTGGCAGGCAGCTCCGGGTCTCCGGGTCTCCGTCACAGCCCCCAGGCTCATGCCTTCCTTCTCGGGCTGCTTTCCATCCCCAGCCTACGCCCTGCTGGGGAACTCGGCTGACAGAGCCCCTCCCACACGCTGACTTGGGGGGATTCCTGCCCCACCACCTGCCCAGCGGGGTCCGGCTCCCTCCTCTGGGCCTCGGGGCATTCTGGGAAGCTTGCTGTCCCCTCTGTGGAGCGTGAGCTTGTGGTCTCTCTCTGACCCACGGGCGTCGCCCGGCCGAGGCTGGTTCCTGCCTTCCGGGCCTTCTCTGATGCCCTGTGTGGGATCTACCCCGAGTTGGGTTGTTTTTGCTATGTCTGTTCAGCCAGTAGATATGTTTTCAACACCTACTGTGTGCTGGGTTCTGCATGCAACAGACCATGAGCTCATGGAAGGTGGGACATGGGCCTCAGGACCCCAGGACTCCCCTTGCCGTGGGGCCTGGGGCCCTGACTGCACTGAGCCCCTGGGCCTGGACTTGAAAGATGTGGACGGCCGCTGGCCACCAGGTTGCTGGTGGGACGGTAACCGTGGGGGCCCGGCCTACGGGGCCTGGCCTGCTCTTGGGACATGTGGGGCGGGATGGGCCCACGTGCCTGTCTGGCGCAGGAAGGCCATCCCGGGTCAGCAGGGCACCCGGGTGGGCTGAGCCTTTGGCCACCAGGGCTCCTCCCGGGTCTGGGTCATGCCCCGACGTCCCAGGAACAAAGGTCCAGAAGCCACCGAGTGGAGCTTGAAGCCACTGCCCCGTGGAGGCAGGAGAAGGGACTTGGCTGGCTCCAGAGCCTTGTGCCTGTCCGCGAGGGTTACCGAGGACAGATGGCCCTGGCCCGCCCCTCGGTGAGACTGAGGCTGCAGGAATGTGTCCGTGTCCTGCCCTCCTGGAGCTCCCGGTCCTAGGGGCCCTGTGCCAGCCTTAGCCTCACTGGATTCCTGCTCCAGTCTCTCTCCCCTGTGTGCCAGCCCCAAGCTTCTCGAGTACGTCCCCGTCACCAGCTCTGTGCGCGAGAGCACGAGGTGGCCTGTGCCCTCTGCAGACCTAGGGCCAGCCTCCGCCTTTGCATCAAAGTCTGTCCTTTCCAAGGCCATGCTGACCACGGCTGGGCCTTCCTGTGGGGCCTCCTCAGAGGGGGAGGTGGGGCTGCCTGTACCGGGGCAGGCACCCTCCCAGCAGGTGGGTTGCACGCGGGGGGCAGAGTGGGGGCTGTGGATGCCACGGGCCTGACTTGAAGCCGGGGGCTCTGCTTCCCCAGGGGCTACCGTTGCCCGGCCTTGCAGGCCCCGTGCTCTGCTCAGTGGCCCCACACAGACGGTGAGGGAGGACAGCCCTCTCCCTGCCCATGGACAGGGACCCGTGATGGTCCTTGGGCTTTGGGGCAAGGGCTCTCAGTGTGGCTCCAGGGTGTTGATGGATTCTAGAAATTCAGCCCAGCTGAGGCTCCGGCCTCAGCTAGGCCTCCCTTCCATGCAGATAAACACTTCCCACGCTGTCTGTGGCTCTTAAGCCAGTCTCTCGTTTGCCATCACACAAACTCGTGAATTTGGGGAGAGGGGGCTGGGCTGACGTGGGGTGCTCTCTTGGTGTGGCCTGCTGGACAGGAGTCTGTCAGGGCTCTGAGTGACCAGGGGACCCGCGGAGACTGAGAGGACCAGCCAGGGCCTCCCAGGGAGACACCATGGGTCGAGAGGGCAAAGGGCGGCTTTGAGGCTGCCCTGGCTGTCCCCAGCATTCTGACAGAATCATTTGGGCTAGGAACCTTCCAGAGCCTCTCAGGACCCTCCTCTTCCAGGCGTGTCTGGACCCCCAAACAGCAGGACTGGGCCACGGGCGGCGACGTCCCAACCTGTTTTCAAACCAGATGCACAAACTTGTGGGTCTCCGTCTGGTGCCCCATCACGGAGGGACCGAGATTCATGGGCTGGGTGGTCTCCTATGAGGTAGGGTGCATGGGTCTGTGGGGCATGTCTCGTGGGGCCCTGGGCAGAGCAGATTCTCTGCCTCTCAGCCCTGGAGACTAGAGTCTGAGACCCGGGTGTGGGCCGGGTCAGCTCTCTGGAGGCCGCAGGGAGTCTCTGCTCCAAGGCTCCCAGCTTCTGGGGCTTGCTAGCTGTCATCAGGCTCCTTGCCTTCGAGAGGCGTCTGTCCGTGTCTCCCTCGTCTTCACATGGTGCCCTCTCTCGGTGAGTCTGTGCCCGATCTCCCCTTTGTTTTTTTTGAGTTGGAGGCTCACTCAGTTGTCCAGACTGGAGTGCAGCGGCCGCTCCTGGCCACCACAGCCTCGACCCGCCGGGCTCCGGCGATCCTTCCACCTCAGCCTTCCGAGTAGCCGGAATTACAGGCACGCGCTACCACGCCTGGTTGATTTTTTGATTTACTGTAGAGATGAGGTCTCGCCAAGTTGCCTAGGCGGGTCTCGAACCCGCGGGCTCAGGCAATCCACTCACCTCAGCCTCCCAAAGGCGTGGGATGACAGGCTGAGCCACCGAGCCCGGCTTCATCTCCCCTTTTTATAAGGATGCCAGTCTTCCTGGACAAGGGCCCAGCCTGTGCACCCCAGCCTCATCCTAACCCATTACATCTATACCGACCCTCAGGCCACACTACCAACAAGGCCACACTCAGCGGTACTGAGGGTCGGGAACTCAACACAGGATTCTGGGGGGGGAAACCCAGGGGGGCAGACCACAGATGGCAGGCTGGCTGCTGTGTGTGTAAATAAAGGTTTATTAGTACACGGACCCTCATACCAAGGAAGTTTTGTCCTATCAACCAGAGCTAAGTCCAGCCACAGAGACCGTGTGGCCCATGGGTCTGCCACGCTTACTCTCCGACTTTTGAGAGAGAGAGAGAGAGAGAGAGAGAGAGAGAGAGAGCTTGCCCTGCTGTGTTCTGACTATTTCCTCAGCGTTGACTTTTACAAGAGCAGTTGGGTGTGCTTAAAACTTGCATTTAAATTATTAACAATTATTTTTTTCAGGAAAAACAGAGGTGGGGCTGCCCCGCCACATGCCCCCTGCGCCCACGTGTGGCGCCCTGGACAGTTCATGACTGGTTTAGGGTCCACAGTCTGTCTCTTTTCTGAGGAGTGTTTTGACTTTGATTTGGCCTCCGACTTAGAGAATAGCTGTGGTGCCGGTGGTCCAGACCCCCTTCCCAGGTCCACCAGGAGTCTCAGGTCCCCTGTGGCGTCCCCGTGTTCTCTCTGCAAATACACCCTTGTGGGGTTTTCTTTTTCCTGTCTCTTGAGAGTACATTGAAGCTGCTGTGACCTGCGTCCCCACAAAGCTAGAGTGTGTTCTCTAGGACAGAAGCCTTCTCTCACTTTACCCGGGACTCACAGCCGGCCGGACACTGTCACGTTCGCAGGGTGTGTCCTGGGCTTGTCACTGGTGCCCACGAGTGTGGCTGGCTTTTTCTCACTGCATGTAGACGTCGCAGGGCTTTGACCTCCTCGACCTTGAGTCTTGGCCTTCCCTTTGCGTCTCTTTCCCGGGCTGGGAGCCTGGACGGGGAGGCCTGGGGACAGTCCCTGACTCCGAGGATGTCATGGGGGAGGACATGAGGGCCTGGCCTGCTCACTGGCCCCTCTGTGGGGCCCAGGCTGCTTGTCCGCATCAGGGGCCCATGGCGGAGGCCGCTGGGCGGACTGTCTCCGCCACGGTGGACGTCGCTGACGCCCAGCCGGGTCCCCTGTCCCCAGATCGAGGGGTTGGCCGCATTCCTGCCTGGAGGCAGCTGCTTGGGAGGACAGCTGACATTCCTTCATGCAATGTCTGTGCTCACGGGAGAGCCATGAATGCGGGAATCTGCGGCTGGAACCGGAACATTCCCGAGTCCGCGGGGCCCTGTGTGTGGAGGGGCCCCACGGCAAACTGCTCTCCGTAACAAAGGCTTCCTCTGTGTAGCCCACGCCCGGCCTCACGTTATCTGCCCGGCCAGAGTTGTCATATAGATCAAGTCTGCTCCCAGCGAGATGGGGGAGGGGCCGGAGCAGGAGGGAGAGGAAACAGCCAGATTTTTGAAACCTTCCCGAAAGACACGTAACCCGATCCTGTCCGAGTGGTTGTGAGACTCAGGTTGACCTCCTGGGCGGGGTCCTGGAGTCCCCCCCGGGAGACTGCGGGACAGGCAGGGGCCCCGCCCGGGTTTGAGGAACCTGGGAGTGAGGGGAATGTTCGCGGCCAGGATGGGGGCCTGGAGCACGCGTGGGGGGCTTCTGGCCCGCTGCTTGTGGGCCGTCTGGGCTGGGCGCCTGCCCCCACCACTCCTGCGAAACACTCTGGTGGCACCCGGGCCTGGGAGAGTTTCAAGTGAACCCCCTGGAGGAGCAAGGGAGGGGCGCCCCGGCTCGTGCCTGGTGGCAGGACCCCCATAGTGACCAGGCAGAGGGCCTCGGGCTTCTGACCCCCTGCTGCCGAGAGCCTGGGCCTGCCAGCTCGGGGCTGCGGTCTGTTTCGTTTTCAGGCTACCCAGTGGTGACGTTTCTGGATACTGAGCCGAGAGGGGCAGTGTCCTCTGGGGAGGTGCTGGCATCTCAGGCGACACGGACATCCTGGCAGGAGCCCTCAAGAGAGGCCTCCCCCATCCCCAGTGTGACACACCCCAAGGGCACTGACCCCGTGCACAGCCAAGCAGCCCTGCTGGGCCCTGCAGGCCACAGCGAGTTTCTCCTGGGCCTGCCATCCTGGGAGCCAGCCCACCGAGCCCTGAGGCCCTGGAGAGAGGCCAGAGGGAGGGAAGGGGGCTAGCATGGCTCCGTCTCCCCTGGGGCAGGAGGAACCAGGCAGCCGGACCCACCCAAGTGCCTGATCAGAGGGCAGTCTGCCACCCCCCACGCCAGGCTGTGTGACGTGTATGTGGCATGGTGTGTGTGAAGTGTGTGGTGTGCGTGACACGTCTGTGGCGTGTGCGTGGCATGTGTGGTATGGTGTGCGGCATGGGGCGTGTGGGGCATGGTATGTGGTGCGGCATGGGGCGTGTGGGGCAGTGTTATGTGTGTCATGAGTGACGTGTGGGTGGAGTGTGTGAGGTGTACGTGGCATGGTGTGGGATCGTCATGTGTGGCATGTGTGATGTGTGTAGTGTATGTGGCGTGTGGCATGGCACATGTGTCATGTGTGATGTGTGGGGCGTGTGTGTGGCATGCGTCATGGGTGGCGTGGCGCGCGTGGGGTAGTGTGTGTGTGGCGTGCGTGGTCTCCAGTGCCCCAGCGCCAGGCGTCTGGGTGGTCTCACGTCACCTCTCCCGGCACCCGCATCCCTCTCTTCCCTCTCTTTCCCCTCTTTTCAGAATTGTGATGATTCAGCTCGCGGCTGCTAACGAGCGCGCCTGCCGCGGGGGTGGGGCTGTCTGTGGGGGGCGCCTCCTGCCTCTGCTCGGTGGGGGCTTGGCCGGGCTGTGGGCTTCGAGGCGGCAGGGAGGGCCTTTCTGGAGCGGGAGCCTCGGTCTCCTGCGAGGTGGAAACCGCACAAGGACGGGGTTGGGCCCTGGGCCTGGAAGAGGGGTCCCCGCCCTCGGCGGCCTGGTCTGGGTGGACGTCCCGTCCCCACGAAGGGCGCTGTGGCCTGCAGGCCCCCCGGGCCACCGCCTGTGCCTCCTCTTCGCCTTCCCTGAGGCCCAGGACAAAAGTCGGCCCGGACAGGGGTGGGGGGCGCTGGGGCGAGGGGCTGGGGGTGCCTGCTGCCGCCCTTGGGCCTCTCATTCAGCTCAGCGGGAGTAGAGTGCGCCGTGGAGACAGGTGTTTCCTTTATGCTCGGCCCGAGGGCGGGAAAGAGCCTTGTCTGTCCGTAAGTGCCACGTTCGGCGGGGTCTCTGGTGCGGGGCAGCCGGGAGGGGGAGCCTGGGGGGGTGAGGTCCTTGTTTTTACATCTGACCCTGGCCAGCTGGAAAGCCTTGCTTTAAGCACAGGGCAACAGCTGACATAACACAACGGGCTGGGCGCGGCGGGGGTGGGGGCCTGGCACCGCACTCCACGTGGGGCTCCCGGGCCGCCGGGGAAGGCGCCGGGGCTCACGGGATGCGCCCTGTGGGCCTCATGGCCGTGGGGCGCTGCACGCAGGCCGCCAGCTGTCCCGCCCGACAAGCAGGCGTGGCCCGAGGGCTCCCCGTGGCTGGCGGGGGCCGGGAGGGGAGCTGGGCAGGTGCCAGAGTCGCCTGGTGAGCTCCAGTCACGTTCTTGGCCTCAGGGGTCACACCGCACGAAAACCAGAGGCCCTGGCCAAGCACCGCTGAAGCATGGCGTTGTGGGACTCTGAGGGAGGAAGCTTCACCAAGCTGACCTCCATGCCGGGCCAGGCAGCTCCTTCCACGAGATTCTCTGTCTCCCAGCTCCAAGGCTGTGTGAGGAACTGGCTGCCTGGGACCCAGCGGGATTGGGGGCTCTGGGAGCTGTGGTGGCCTCTTCGGTAGCTGGCGGCAGATTCTTGTAACCCGTCGGCTCCAGCAGGGTCCAGGAGGGGGGCTTCACCCTAGTGTTTCTTAAGGATCCTGGTGACTGGGGGCTGTGGTCTCCTCCACAGACGTGCAGCCTCAGCTGTGAGCGACGGTCAGCTGGGCTCCCAGCCACTCGGGAAGGCACTCCGGGTCTCTGGCCTTCACAGGCTCCTTCCCTCTAGGGACGTGGCAGTAGGCATGGAGGCTCACCAGAAGGGGCTCTGCGTCTTGACACCCAGGTGGACCCGGTCATCGCCGGGACGAGCAAAGTTCCTTGTGCTGCAGGCGGAGCGGGGATGGCGGCGGGCCGGGGCGCCAGGCGCCGCCTCTCAGACTGGGTCGTGGTCAGGGCGGTTGAAGAAACCCACCCTGGTCCAGCCAGCATGTCCGATGGGGAAGAGGGCACACGTGGGTGGACACACAAGACGTATGTGCAGACAGGTACATGTAGACACACGTGTGGATGGACATACAGGCACAGACTCAAGTGTGGACAGATATAGACACACATGGAGGCACACCCTAACACGTGTGTGATTACACGCAGGCGCACGTGCATGAATGGACATGTAAGCATACAAACGTGTGGGTGTGAATGTGTGTCTGTGTGTCTGCCCATGTGTGAATACACATGTGTGGGCAGACACAAAGACAAGCACATGCACTGTACCCAGACACATGTGGGCACACACAGGCACACATGCAAGAATGGACGTGCATGTACACACATGCACAGATACACACATGTGGACACACCTAGACACACATGGACACAGACACGCATGACTGGGCATACAAGCACACAGAGATTCATGTGTGGGCAGACACAGAAGCGCATGGTCACATATCCAGACACGTGTAGACAGACACACACATGCACAGATGCACACATGTGGGCAGACACACACATCCACACGCACCAGCCACATGTGTGGACACACACAGGCACAGGTGTGTGTGTGGACAGACGCACAGGCAGTCACATGGCAGGCTCACGTGGGTGCGTGTCCAGGCCCATCCATGTGCCTGTGTCCACGTGAGCACACACAACCCCGGAGCTCAGGTCAGCAGGGAGCGAGACCCCCTGGGGCTGTGTACCGTTTGCATGTTTAATCCAGAGTCTGTCAGCACGGGAAGCCTGGACGAGAACAAAGGTCAAGTGTGTGCCGAGACACACAGGCGGCCCCTCTCCCCGGCGGGTGACAGCCTGGCCAGCCTCTGAACACCATGTGTGGAGACTCACTTATGTGCTCGGAACAGGGTTTGGTGGACCCTGGGGGCGGGCGGGCGGGCGTCTCCATTGCCTGTTCAGTTTCTTTAACTGGGCCTGTGTCTCTTCTCTCTGGCCCTTCCCCGAGGCCACCTGGGAGGGGTCGGGGACGGTGGCCGCCATCCTCAGGGACGGGGACCAGGGGGCATCCCTCTGCTGTTCACTTCTCACATTGAGGTCCCTGGTCCCGGCCATTGCCAGGCAAGTCTGGGCTCAAGGGCAAAGCTGCAGGGCCTTGCTGTTTTCAGGGTGCTCACGACCAGGGCATGGTTCCTGCTGTTAGGAGTCTCTGAACTTTCACCAAAACATTTCCCTTCTGCTCAAGTTCTCTTTCTCCATCTCAGGCCCAAGGTGATTTTTCAAAAATGAGGGTGCATATTAAACCACTTAGGAGTTCTGGGAGCCTGTGAAAATGCCCCCGCATCCCAGAAGTGTGTAAGAATTTTAATTTCTCCCCGGGGTTCACAGAGCCCCTATTAGAGGTGCTGTGGCCCTGGGTTCTGTGGCTGGTCCTTGTGTGGACAGGCAACTGAAGGGATTTGCGGTGGCCGGGAGCCTCTGGAGGCCTCTGCACTCTCTTATGAAAGGGTAATGGCACAAACATGGGGGTTTCTGGCCTGGGGAAGGCCCGAGAGCCCACGGGCTGTGCCAGCCATGGCTCTCTGTGGACCTGGCCTGAGAACACGGAAGGGCTCCCAGGCTTTGCTGGCGACACTCCAAGATGTGGTGGGAGTCAGACCCCCGAGACTGCCCGGTGGGTCCACACACATGGTCATGTCCTTTCTAGAGCTCAGTTTCCTCGTGTGTAAGATTCAGGTGATATTGGAGACTCCAGCTCCTGGGGACTGGGAAAGGCGTGGGACCTATGGCATGAGCATTCTTAGTCTACAGCCCATGGCCAAGAGGGCCAAAGGGTATTGCTGGCAGTGACTTCTCCTCCTGGTGGGGGTAGAGTGACTGGGAAGGCAGTGGCGCCTGCTGAAAGGGCACTGATTGGGAGGGAGCTTCCTCGTATAGTCTCAGGGGCATTTATACTGCTCTCTCACAAAAGAAAAGAAAACAGCTTTGTTGAGGCATCGCTGGCATACAGTGGCCCGCCATGTTTAAAGTATGATAAACCCAGACATGCACCCACCACGCAGCCATCACCACAATCAGGGCAGCGAATACATCCATCAGCCCCAAAAGTGTTCTCATGCCCCTCAGGACACCCATCCCTCCCCACTCGGGAGGTGACTGCTCCATCTGTTTTCCATCAGTATAGATTAGTTTGCATTTTCTAGAATTTTCTATCAATGGAATTATACGTGACTTTTCTTTCTGGTTGGCTCTCTTCACTCAGGGCGGTTACTTTGAGGTTCATCAGGGTGTTTGGGTATCAGTGTTTTGCTCCTTTTTGTTGCTGAGTTCATTGTATGGATGTATCACAGTGTATCTGTTTATGTGTGGGTGGGCTATGCCAGTGTACAAGCCTTTGTAAGGGCTTATATTTCCTTTTTTTCATGGGCAAATGCCTAGAATAGAATAGCTGGATAAGATGGTGGGTGTATATTTCACTAATTAAGAGACCAACAAGCTGTTTTCCAAAGCAAATATACCATTTTATATTCCTGTGAGCTGTGTTTGAGTGTTCTAGTATCTCCATCTCCTCCTCAACACTTGACATGGTCGGTCATTCCAGGGTTAGTCAGTCTAATACAGAGGGTGTGTGTGTGGTATCTCATTGTGGTTTTAATTTTAATTTCCTCATGACTGACTATGTTAAGTGTCTCTTTGTGTGTTGAATTGGCATCCGTGTAACTTCTTTGGTGAAGTATCTTTCAAAATCTTTCACCCATGTTAAAATTAGGCTGTTTGTTGTCTTATTGAGTTGTAAAAGTTTTAAAACTTATATTCTGCTTGCATAGGTCTGTGTTCTACCCATATTTTATCCCAATCTATAGCTTTCTTTCTCATTTATTTAGTAGTATCTTTTAAGGACCAAGCATTTTTAATTTTATAAAATCAAATGTTTTGCTTTTTTCTTTGAAGTGCTTTTCTTTTTATGTCATATTTAAGCAATTATTACCAAACACATGGTTACTAAGATTTTCTTCTAGTAGTTTTGTAGTTGTAGTGCTTACATTTAGGTCTCTGATGCATTTTGAGTTGATGTTTGTGTATTGTGTAAAGTATGGGTTGAGGTTTATATATTTTTTTTCATATGAACATCTAATTGTTTCAGTGCCACTTGTTGAAAAGGTTATCCTTTACCCATTGAATCACCTTCAAATGTCTTCTAAAATTCAATTTGTCATCAAAGTATGGGTCTCTTTCTAGACTCCTTTCTAGACTCCATTCTGACCCATTTAAATACTAGCTTGTCTTTTTGCCAATCCCACACTGCCTTGATTATTATATCTTTATGATAGGGCTTGAAATAAATTAGTGTAAATCATCCAATTTTGTTTTTCCTTTTTCAAGTTGTTTTGGTTATTCTGGGTCCTTTGTTCTTACATATAAATTTTACAAGCTGCTTGCTGATTTTCACAAAGAAGCCTGGTGAAATTTGGTTTGGGATTGCATTAAAACTAAAGAGCAACTTGGGGAGAATTAACATCTTACCAGCACTGAATCTTCTGATCCGTGAAGGCATATCTCTCTCCATTTATGTAGAGCTTTCATTTCTCAGAAATGTTTTATGGTTTTCAGCTTCTAGGTCTTGCACATCTTTTATCAGATACCTAAGTATGTCATATTTTTGATGTTATTGTCAATTTGTATTTTTTGTTAATTATGATTTCTGATTTAGGACTACAATTCATTTTGGCAAATTTATCTTGTCTCTTGCAACCTTGCTAAACTCCCTTATCTATTCTAATAGCTTTTTTTTTTTTTTTTTTTTTTTTGAGTGGAGACTTACTCCGTTGCCCAGGCTGGAGCACCATGACACACTCACAGCCACCCCAGCATCGACCTGCTGGGCTCAGGTGATCCTTCCGCCTCAGCCTTCCAAGTAGCCAGAACAACAGGGATGCGCTACCATGCCCTACTAATTTTTGATTAATTGTAGAGAAGAGGGCTCGCCAAGTTGCCTGGGTTGGTCTCGAACCCATGTGCTCAGGCAATCCACTTGCCTCGGCCTCCCAAAGTGCTGGGATTACAGGCTGAGCCACCGAGCCTGGCCCATTCTAGTGGCTTTTTAATGGAGTTCACTGATTTTACATGGATGATTTTATGTTGTCAGCCCATAAAGATTTTATGTTGTCAGCCCATAAAGACAATTCTACCTCTTTTCCATTCTGGATGCTTCTGTATTTACTTTTCTTGCCTGATTGTACTGGCTAGCCCTTCTAGTACAGGGCTCAGTAGAAGTGGGAAGCGTGGACAGCCTTGCTTTGTCCCTAGTTTTAGAAGAAACACATGGTCCTTTACCATCATGTGTGATATTAGCAGTAGGTCTCTATAGGGGGCCTTTGTTAGGTAGATGAGCAGCGCTTCCAATACCAACGCTGTCAGTTTTAACACTAATGGATATTGGGTTTTGTCAAGTGCTTTCTCCTACATCTTTTGATAGGAGCATGTGATGTTTCCTTCTTTTAGTCTCTTAATGTGATACGTGATACTGACTGATTTGCAAATGTTAAATCTTGCATTCCTGGATAAGCTCTACTTGGTTGTGTTGTATTCTTTCTGTGAATTGTTGGGCCTGATTTCTTAAACTTTTGCTAAGAACTTTTGTATCTAAGTTCACAAGGGATACTGTTTTTTATTTTATTTTATTTTAAAGATGGGGGGTGCAATTCAGGATTAGGTATACAAGGGGTCATCGTACAGGTACCGTTTGGACCTCCCTTGGGTCCCCACTTCACCTGGGTTGAGATCAGGTACGCTTATGGATGTTGTGTCCCCACCTCCACTCCCACCCCGGCGGTATCCCACTACTGCCAATCCCTTTCTTACAGGATTACGGTAAATGCTCAAAGTCTGCTTATGAGTGAGAACATGGAGGGCTGCTGTTTATGGTTTTCTTGTGATGTCTTTGGTTCTGGTTTGAGAGTGATGCTGGCATGATGGAGTGAGTTGGGGGTGTTCTCTCTTCCTTTCAGGGGAGGAGCTCGTGTAGAATTCATCTTGTTTCTTTCCTACGTGTTTGGTGGGCTTCCTCAGGAAAGCTTTTGAGGCCTGGACTTCTCTTTAGGAAAAGATTGCTAACCAGATTTTAATTTACTTAATAGTGATGTTCCAGTTATTTATTTCTTCTTGGACGAGCTTTGGTATTTTGTGTGCTTGAAGGACTTTGTTCATTTTACCTAGGTGTTAGATTTATGGTCATAAAGTCTTTTATAATGTAGCAATGTCTCCTCTCTCATTCCTGATATTGATGACTTGTGCCTCTTTCTTTTTTGTGCGATTAGTCTGGCTAGATTTGTCGCAACTTTATGGATTCCAAAAAACACCCTTTGGTTTCACTGAAAAATTTTTTTTGGTTATCTGATCGATTTCTGCTCTGGTTTTTATTGTTTCTTTTATTCTGCTTATTTGGTTTTAATTTTCTCTCCTTTTCTAGTTTCTTCAGAAAGAAGCTGAAGTCATTGTTATTAGAGATCCTTTTTCTTTCTGATATAGGTATTTGGTTGTATACAGTTCTCTCTAAAAATAACTTAAGTTGCATCCCACAATTTCACGTGTTGAGTTATTTTTATCCCATTCAAAATATTTTCTAATTTCCTTTTGTATTTCTTCTTTGGTGCATGGGTTACTTAGAAGTGTATTTCAAACACTGGGAGATTTTCAAGATACTTCTCTGTTATTGATTTCTACTTTAATTCATTTGTAGCCATAGAAAATGCTTAGTATGATCTGAGTCTTTCAAAACATATTGAGATTTGTTTTATGACCCAGAGTATGGCTTATCTTAGTAAATTTTCCATTATGTGCTTCAAAAGAGTGTGTTTTTGCTGGGAGAACTGTTCCATAAACGTCCATTAAATTAATGTTGTTGACAGTATTGTCCAAGTCTACTGTCTCCTTACTGATTTTCCATCTGTCCTATCAGTTATGGAAGAGGGGTGTCAGAATCTCTGACCACAGTTGTAGAATCATCTCTAGTCTTCCAGTTCTGGTAGTTTTTGTTTAATTTTTTTTTTTTTTTTTTTTTTTTGCTTTAGTCATTGTTTTTTATTTTTTAGATTTTTTTTAATTTTTAACTTTTATGGGCACATAATGTTATACATGGGATATGTATGGTATTTTGATAGAAGCATGCTCTGTGGTGTTCAATGTATCTTGAAGCTTTGTCACTGGGTGTGTCAGAATTTAGGATTGTTATGTCTTCGTGACATAAATCGACTCACTTATCATTATGAAATTTCCTCTTTTACCTCTGGTAATTTTCTGTGGCTTGGAATCTGCTCTGTCTGATACTAATATAGGCACTCCAGCTTTTTTTAAAATTAGTGTTAGCATAGTATATTTTTCATTTATCTTTTAAACCATTTATGTCTTTATATTTAAAGAATATTTCTTGTGTGAGGTATTTAGCTGTGAGTCAAATTAAAATATTCTTCCCACAGTGAATAAGTCAAGCTCATTTGCACTTATTAATATGCTTGATATTCTTGGTCTCAATGCTGTCATACTCTTTTATAATTATGTGTATCTTGTTATAGTTGCTACTCTACTATATATTTTCTTTGCTCTTTAAAAATATTTTGGCACTTAGGGGCTTATATTTTTGTACACATAATTACCTTCTTACTACACCTTTTAAATCATCGTCACTTCCTGTTTTCTCCTTTTACTGTCTGGCTTGCTTGTTTTTATTGATGCCCTTTCACTCTCACCTACTGCCTATACCACAAACTTCCATCTTTTGTGAGTTTCAGACCCTAAAAGCCATGGATGGACCACAAAATACTCAGAGAGTAAGAGAGTGATGTGTGAGCTGGTGCGGTGGCTCATACCTGTGATCCCAGGACTTTGGGAGACCAAGGCAGGAGGTTTGCTTGAGCCCAGGAGTTTGAGACCAACCTGGGTAATGTAGTGAGACCTCATCTCTACAAAAATAAAAAAAAATTAGCCAGCACCATGGCACACGCCTGTAGTCCCAGGTACTTGGAAGACTGAGGCAGGAGGATCATCTGAGTCTAGGAGGTTGCGGCTGTGGTGACCCGTAATTGTGCCTGGGTAACAGTGACATGCTAGCTCAAAACAAAACAAAACAAAAACAGAGAAAGTGATAAGTGATGTGGGGGCTGCAGTTTCTAGTAGAGTGGCCCTGAGGATCTCGTTGACCAGGGGCTGCAGGTCTCTGTGAAAGTGAATACCCAGGCACTGGGACAAGCGTTCTTGGCTGAGGGAATGGCACACATCAACACCCTGACAGGGCATGTTCCTGGCATGGGGAAAGGGGCCATGAGTGCCCAGAGAGGGGAAGCAGGGAGCAGAGGGGGGCGGGTGAGGCCTAGTATGTAGCAGGGGCCTGGTGTAGGGGGGTCTTGGGGCTGCTCTGGGGACTTGGGTTTTTTCCTGTGCAGTAGGAGCTGGGAGCCTGGCTCGTGTGACTGCTGAACACCGCCCCTCGGCCAGGCCGGGGCCGGGTCAGGGTAGGTGGGCACCGAGGAATGGTGGCTCCGACCCGAACGTATGCAGACGTGTGTGTTGATTCTGATCTCACAAATGTGCCAGTGTAGAAACAAGCTGCGCCAGTGTAGAAACATGGTGGTGTCTTCTAGGGAGGGGCAGTGGAGAAGGTTCTCACTGATTTTGTCAGGCTTTGTTTCGCAAAAAAAAGAGTCAAGTGTAGCAAAATGGAGAAAGTAAAATAGGGGATGGGGTGGGAGCATGTGTGTATGTCACGTGATTTGCTGTATTCTTATCTATTTGAGATATTTCATATTGAACAAACAAAAATTCCTAATTGTAATTTTTCCATAGTGGTTTATACTCCTTGTCTCAGCCTTGCAGGTGCAGTGGGATGGGAGGATCCTGATACCTGGGGTGTGTGGGGGGGCGGGAAACATATTTACATGTTTGCAAATGGCTACATTCTGCGAAGACATCTCAGGAGTTCGCCAGTCCTTGGGGAAAAGCTTCTGGAGCCGGCTTGTGAGGTGTCGGGGGCAGGGGTGGGGCGCTGGGGCAATGACCCTCTTCAAGGCCGAGTCTTCTGACTACCTCACAGGTCGTTTGCGACGTGCTCTTGTGTGTGTACGTGTGTGTGTGCGCACATGTGTGCTGGGCTCCGGGGAGGCCTCTGTGTGAACGTCACACACGTGCATGCACGGCCTGCCTCAGCCCATGTGGGTGTCTGGGGAGAGGTTCGCCATTGCTGACCTTGGGGTACAGTGAGGATATATTTGAAGGGAGCAGCGAGGCTTGCTTCCCACCCACCCGCAGCCCTCCTGAGCCCTGTGGCTGAAAACCTACACTTTGGAGAATGTTTGGTGACAGGTGCTGAGGCCCAGACGGGACCTGGTTTCTTTATCTCAGGGCTGTCTCCCGGGTGGGTGCCGAGGACTCGCTCCCCCTCCCCCACCCAGGGAGGGCCGGGCAGGCGGGTGGAGGGGAGACACGCAGGGCCAGGAGAGCCAGGCTGTGGATCGGGGGAGCCGGATGTGGGGACCCTCGGTCCTTTCTCCCGGGGTCACTGCTGCCCCATCCTGCCAGGCAGGCCTCCTGTGGAGAGCTTTGCAACCCGCTTGTGTCCACAGCACTTCCAGTAACTGCTCCCTGCAGCCAGAGGGTGGGTTTCCTCCCCCAGCACCTGGGCCGGGAACAAGGGGTGCTCTGTGTGCCGTACCTTCCCGCAGGCGGCTGGGCTCCCTGGCCTGGTGTGGGGACGCCTGGCCCCCCGCCTCGGAGCCCATGTGGCCCCACGTGCCTCCTTCCCTGCGGCCAGCCCTGGGTGGTGGAGAGACCCCTGGCCAGGGGGTCCCTCCCCGACTGTTCCTTCTGGGCCACACAGGGTAGCAGGAAGCAGACCCCCCCCTGCACTCCACACAGACCTCGGGATGGGGAGGCAGGGTGCAGGGGGACCCACTGACCTGGGGTAGGAGGGTGGTCAAGCCTGGGGTGGGGCGGGCCCCGGAACGGGAGCCAGTAGGAGCCTGGCCCCGCTGCACAGACCTGGGTGGACATTCCTGGCATTTCCAGGGAGGGCACAGACCAGGGGTCGCCAGCTTCTGTCTGGGACTTGAGACATCAGGTTGGGCAGTGGGGCTGTCCCTGTGCTTCCATCAGTACTGGAGTGGGTGCCGACCTGCAGGGGGGTCCCACCTGGGGTGTGAGCCCATCTGGTCACAGTGAGGGGGTCTTTTCAGGCGCAGTGCCATGACGCACAGTTGGATTTCTTCCACACTGGGGTACCTGCATCCTCGCCTTCAGCCCTGGTGTCCCCTCCTCAGCTACCTCTGGGGTTGCTTGAAGTGGCATAGGAGGAAGACGTAAGAAGCGGACATGCTCGGAGAGCTGTGGGAGGTTCAGAACACTCCACACACCTCCCTGAGCGGCTCCACCCGTGGTTCCTGGGGGAGCCGCCCACCCATCTGGGGAGCTGGTGCCCAGCACATAGTGGGCCTGGGACACCCTGGCTGAAGTCAGAGTGCTGGGGGTGGGCACAAGGCAACGCCCCAGGTGGGCACCTGTCTCATCAGGTGCCCAAATGGTGCTGGGGTAGTGTGCATCGGGGGCCGCTGGAGACAGTGTCCCCGGTGGGATCAGGAGCCTCTGGAAGGACCCTTGAAGGGGAGAGAGTGGTGACACCTGGCTCAGCTTGGGACCAGCGTACATACAGGGTTGGGGGCCTGTGTGAGGATTGGGGTGGAAGCCAGCGTCCAGTACTTCCCACACCCAGACAGAGCCTCCTGGGAGCCTGGGGTGTGCAGGAGACAGATGACGTGGCAGACAGATGGATGGAGCGTCAGCGTGCGGCCCTGCGTGCCTAGGGTGGATGCCCGAGGAGGGAGGGAGGCCTGGCCAGACCGTGGTGGAAGTAGGGACCAGGGGAGTCTTTTGGGCTTTGGGGGTCTTGGCCACCACTGGATTTTGAAGCTGGGATGCCAGTTTCTGACTCAAGGATTTGTTGTTTTTAATCTCCAAAGGCCGAATCTTTGATTGAGCCCATCTCTCCTTTTAGAAAATCAACTTGAGAAAAGCATCCATGTTTCTTGGGGTTCACACGCTCCTTGGGTTAGTCTTGTTGTTTGTCTGACTCGCCTGACTTTCAGTCTAGGTTTGCTGACGGTCACATTCCATGCAGGAAAACTCTCCCCTCCTCTGGATGTCCAGCTCGGCGGTTCCTGGCCCACATTTACAGTCACACAAGCACCCTGAGACTGTCTAAGACGGTCACCCGAGAGCCCCCCACACCCCCTGGCAGCCGGCCCCTCCCTGCACCTGGGAACGCGGTTCTTCCTGTCCTCATAGCTTTTCCTTTTCCAGGACGTCACCCGAATGGAATCCTGCAGCCTCTGCGCCTGGCTTCCATCACGCGCGTAATTCATCTGAGGTTCATCCATGTCGTGGGCTGCATTCGGTAGTCTGTTTCCTTTTATTTGGAAAGGATAAAATGTACCACACTTTGTTTACCCATTCACAGGCTGATGGACATTTGAGCTGGTTCCAGTTCTCAGCTGTTATGATTAAAGCTGCCACGCATCCCGCGCACCGGTCTCTGAGTCACCGTATGGCTTTGCTTCTCTCAGGCCGAGCCCCTCGGAGAGGGGCCACCGGTTGTGTGCCCGACGCCTGTTCCCTTCTCGAAGAGGCTGCCAGGTGGCTCTGCAGAATGGCAGGCCCGTTCTGCGCGGCAAGACCGCCGAGACGGCGGCCGCTTCTCACCAGCACTTAGTGTTGTCTGTTTTTCACGTTTTGCCACTTCTGACAGGAGGCTGGCTGTCTTGCCTCGTGGTTTCACCTGGCGTTTCCCTAGTGACTGATGACATCGGGCGTGTTTGCCATGAGTGGACCTCCTTTGATTAGAGACCTGTTCCGTTTCTTGCTGATTTCAGTAATGGGGCTGTTCGTCCCATCGAGCTCTCCGAGTCGTGTCCACATCCCGGAAATAAGCCTCTCATCACCTCCGTGTTCTGCAGGTGTCTTCTGCCTGCCTCTGGCTCTGCGTTTGCGTTTTTCTTGCCAGTGTCTTTCCAAAGAGCAGCCGTTTTTAATTTTGATGATGTCCGATTCATCAGGGTGTTCTCTCTCTCTCTCTCTGTTTCTGTCTTTCTCTTTAGGGTTCATGTTTTTTGTGTTCTAAGAAATATTTGCCTCCTCCAAGGTTACCAAACTTTTTCTCCTGTTTTCTGTAGAAATCTTCTAGTTTCACGTTTCTTGTTTAGATCTGTGATTCATTTCGAGTTTAATTTTATATATGGTGACAGGTACGGATGGACGTTAAATCTTTTTGCATGTGGTTACCTCGTTGTCCCAGAGACTTCTTTTCCGTTGAATTACTTTGGCACCTTTGATGAAAATCAGTTGGCCGCGTGTGTGGGTCTGATTTCTGGACTTTGTAATCCACTTTGCCGGTAAAGCACTGTCTTGATTACTGTGACTTTTATGCTAAGCCTTGAAATCAGGTCCTGTTAATGCTCCAATTTTGTTCATTTTCAAAAGTTTGGCTCTTCCAGATCCCTCACATTCCCAACTAAATCTGGGCGTCAGCTCATCAATTTCCACCACAAAAAAAAAAAAAAAAAATCCTGCTAGGGTTGTGGTCGCCACCACCTTGAATATGAATTTGGGGATCTCACACATCTTCATACCAAATTTTCCAATTCATGAACGCAATCTCTCTCAAAATTCTTAGAGATTTTGAACACTACTCCTCTGCATAGTTTTCAGTGCCATGGAACCTGTTAGGTTCGTTGCTAAGTATTTTCTGTTTTTGAAGCTACTGAAACAATATTGATTTCTTAGTTTTATTTTGGGGCTGCTTGCTGCTAGGATATAGAAACACAGGGTTTGGGGTACATCCTGACCTTGTGTGCTGTGATTATGCTAACTTGACTTATCATTCCTGGAAGGTTTTCTGTTCATGTGTGTTTGTAGAATTCTTTTGGGTTTTCTTTTTTTCTTTTTTGAGTTGGAGTCTCACTCTGTCACTCAGGCTGGAGTGCAGGGGCACGCTCACAGCCACTGCAGCCTCGACCTGGTGGGCTCTGGCAATCCTTCTGCCTCAGCCGTCCAAGTAGCCGGAACTACAGGCATGCGCCACCAACCCCGGCTAATTTTTGATTTATTGTAGGGACGAGGTCTCGCCAAGTTGCCCTGGCTGGTCTCGAACTGGTGGGCTCGGGCAATCCTCTCACCTCGGCTTCCCAAAGTGCATGAGCCACCACGCCCGGCCTGCTCTCAGAGAATGAGTTGGGAAATATTTCCTGTTCTTCCTCTTTTAGGAAGTTTGTGGAGATTGCGGTGATTTCTCCTTTAGACGTTGGACAGAACGTGTGGAGTCCTCTGGACCCGAGACTGTCTTTGTGGGAAAGTTGTTTTTCATTAGCCATTCAATAGCTACAGGGCGGTTGAGGTTATCTGTTTCCTTTTGACAGAGTTTGGGTAGTTTGTGTCTTGGAAGGGGTTTGTCCCCAAGGAGTAAGAGCCCCAGCCCAGATTTGGAAACAAGACCATCTCAAGATGGCCTGTCACTCCTGAGGGACTCAGGGGCTGGAGGGTCTGCACATGTGCAAAGGGGGCCCTCCTCAGGGCCCTGAGAGAGGACCTAGGGTGGGCGTCTCTGCCCCGGGCCACACAGCCGGGCGCCCCCTCCCCGTGGCTTCTGCGACAGAGCACAGCGGGGGGCGGGGAGGACAGAGATCCGCCTTTTGCAGTTTCCTTCCAGCTTTGCTTCCCGGGAAGGCGGCCCCTTCTCAGAGGAATGAAATTCAAGAAGACGGGCCCTCCGACTCCATGACAAGTCTGCTTTTCACTCTCCCGTTTACTGTGTAAACTCCAGCCCTAAAACAACATACATCCTTCTGAAGTTGTTCACATATTAGCTCTTAAAACAGCAAAATCCGTGCACAATTTCCTCTCAATCCCTTAAAACATTCCTGAAAGGGGGAGAAAAAAAAACTGTTTAAATTCACCGCCTGTCATTAAAATCTCTAGATTTGCAGAATCAGAGAGAGGTACCCGGCGGTCAATAAACAGACGAGACGAGCCTGTGTGCACACACGAGCGCCCAATCCGGCCATCCGTGTGCCCGGACTGCCCCGCCAGGCCCCTGGGGTCCCTGCATGGCTCAAGGCTCCTTGACTTCTGCTGCAGTAAACGGGGTGAGAGCAGTCCCAGGCTCCAGCCAGCCGGGAGAAGGGGCACCCATCTGCGGGGTGCTTCGGCATGTGAAATGTCTAGTTTTGGTAAAACTCTGGGCTCCTGACAGATATCAGTGATGTCTCTCCCGCCCCCGTCTTTCCCATGGCAGTTCCAGCTAAGGGAGCCACGAGAGGGGTGTGTCACGTCTTTGGGGTTAACGGCCGTCGGCAGTGGGGTCCAGGGCTGAGAAGGAATCCCCCTTCCACTATCCTAGAGACAGAACGGCCTTGCCTGGGGATGGAGGATGGGGTATTTGCTTTTTTTT
>NW_007247342.1:117116-133801 GCF_000164805.1 Carlito syrichta
TGCCCAGGCGGGTCTCGAACCTGTGGGCTCAGGCAATTCACTCACCTTAGCCTCCCAAGGCGCAGGATGGCAGGCTGAACCACTGAGCCTGGCATTTGCTTTAAATACGTGTAAAGCTGCCTGCCCAGCAGCTAATGGTGTCTGCAGCGGGAGTGGGGGGCACGGGTGTCTCTGGGCCACTGGCTCTCTCCCTTCGCAAATGGCAGGGCCACACCTGCATGTGTAGGGCCTGGGGTGTGACTTGTGGGGTTGGCCACCACACTGCGGAGCTCAGGATGGGGACAGGGGCTGGTTTCCAGGTAGACCCCACCTGCCTTTTTGACTCCTCGCAGCCCTGAGAACACACCCACATTTTCCTGGCCCTGGGCCTTTGTTCCTGCAGGGGAGTCAGCCTGGAGTACCTCCGTGACCCTCTGGGTTCCGTCCTCAGAGCTCTGATTTTCCTGTGGAGGGGGCCAGGGATTGGCTGGGAGACCCTTCCAGAGAGGAGGAGTGCCCTGTCCCTCTAGGGTCCACAAGGACCCTTCCTGGGGAGGGAGAAGCTTCATGGCCTGAGACCCGTGGCCTGGGCCTCTCTGGGACCCTCGTCCAGCCCTCTGGTCTGGGCTTGGTGGCCACATGGAGGCCCTGGGTGCCAACTGCTGTCCCTGCCAGGCAGAAGTCTGAGTCTCAGTGTGGGCAGGTGGGAGGGCAGGTCTGCCCCAGGGCTGCCCCCACTGCTGGGGGTTTGCTGGTGTTCTTTGAGTTCCTCATCTCATCACCCTGATCTCTGCCCTCTTCTCCACCTGGTGTTCTCCCTGCATGCACGTCTGTGTTCAGGGTTCCCCTTTTCAGAAGGATACCAGTTACACAGGGTTAGGGGTCCACCCCAGTGACCTCATCTTAACTACCGACATCTGTGACAAGGCTACATTCTGAGGTCCTGGGGGTTAGGGTTTCAGTGTTTGAATCTGGGGAGTACCCAGTTCTACTTGTAAGGACACTTTTCCGTGAGGGGATCCTCTGGCCCTGGGGGTCCTGTAGACCATGCCCTACAGACCTGCTGGTTGTGTAAATGGTTCTGTTTGTGAATGTGTCATCTCTGGCTGCTCTTATGACACAACAGCAGACTTGGATGGTTGTGACAGCCTGCACTGCCCAACACGCTATCTGGCCTTGGAGAAGAAGCCTGCCCGGCCCTGTCCTAAACTATGAAAACAATGCTGGCCATGGCTTCATTCGCCCACAGATCCACCATGCGGGCAGAGGGAGGCGGTGAGGAGAAGTCATACACAAATGCTTATCTCACTGGGGGGGAAGGCCCTGGGGCAAACATCCCAGCAGGGGCTGTTTGCAGATAGGAACCACTCTGTTATGAGTTAAAGGAACCAGTGGAATAAAGGCATTCAGGGCAACTTCTAAATCTGGGAGTTAAGAAAAGAATGGATAGTGTGTTGACCAACGAAGGGACCATGAGGGCCAGGGAGAAACAGCAGAGCAACACACCAAATCCAGAGACGGAGAGTCAGGTCCAAGGAGCAGATTTTACATTACACGCGAATGGCCTGAATTCTGCTATTAAAAGGCAGAGGACTGTCTGAGGTGTTTTTGTTAGAAGAAGAAAAAAAACATATGTTTTGTAGAATTAAGTATTACACTGGATAGTTGAAAAATGAAAGAAATGGCCAAAGAGATGCCAAAAGCTGCAAGGGACAGTAACAGAGAAAACAAGAGGGTCAGTATAGACTGTAAACACCGAAGATTGGGTACTATTTTTGGAGGAGACCTCACTGGAAACTATTAGGCATCAAACAACATAAAATGTGCAAAGCAAAGACTGTTGGAAATGTGCAGGGAAAGTGGGATCGAGTGCAATAGTTGTGGAAGATTTTAGAACAGGACACGAAAGTAGACAGGAAATAAGTGAAGATGTACGAAGTTAAATGCTGCAGCCATTGGTAGTTTCGGGTTCCAGCCAGGTCATAGAATAATGACTGTTCTTGTTATCTGTAGCCACATAACAAGCCATCCACACGTCTACTCCTTCCAACAGCCACCATGGCAGGGCCCCTACTCTGCAGTCTGGGCAGGGGCAGTGCGATGTGTCACTGCTCTGTACAGTGTGAGTCTCCCCTCCAAGATGGCATGCCCACGTGGCTGGCAAGGCCCTCTTTGCTCAGATCTCTTGGAGGCCGCAAGCCTTCCTCATGTCTCTTGCTTCCAGAAGCAAGTGATCCAGGGTTCAGAGTAACTCCCGGAGACCGTGGAGTTACTCTGCTGTGTTCTCTTGACCGCGCTGTCACAGAGCCCCAATTTCATGGCAGGAAAGGCGAGCAAAGAATGACTGGATGTGTCTTAGAGCCAGCACTGACCTTCTGGATCCCAGAAACGGAAATGTCTTGTTTCCTTACACTTGAGGGGCACTTGCAAAGCCCATCACATACATGGCTGTGAGAAAATGCAATGCTCCTCAAAATGCAGAGCTGGAAGTGGCCATGTTCTCTGCTCAAAACCTGATGCAGTGAGAAACAAATGGTTAACAGATTGCAAAAGAAGACCAAAAAAAAACCCCCAAAACCCTTAACTCTGTGAGGATTAAGCAACACCCTCCTAAGTAACCATCGGAAGGAAGAACTGGATGTGGGAAGTGCGGGTACACAGGGATGGCGAGACACAGGTCCCTCTGTTGGACGGGGGGAACGGCACCTTTCAGATCTGCCCCGTTGCCCCCAGCACCGACTGTCAACACTTTCCTTTTATGCCTTTCACGTCATTGCTCATGCTGCTTGCTGGTGGCTTCGTTGTGTTTGCAGATCTTGTCTCCCCACGTGGGCTGAAATTTACCCATAAGAGGAAACCAACAACATATCTGCGTGGTGTACTATGGAAGCACATGCATTTATGGAGTGCCCCCTGGGTACCTGCCCTCTGCCAGGGGACGGGTCGATTCAGTGCCCCAGGGGCTTCCAGGGGGTCACGTCATCTTTGCTTCCTCAGAGCATGCCGGCGAGGCCCTTTCCGGGTGGGGATTAGCCGGGCTGGCCTGCGGGCCCTCCGCCTGGCGCCATCTGCCTCTCCTACCCATCAGGTGTCGGGTGGCTGCGGGCCCCGTGGCCGCCTCCTGACCTCAAGAACACCCAGGTGGGGAGGAAGTGGGCAGCGCTCGGGCACCCCCGCCTCGCTGGCTCGCCGTCTCGTGCCGCGAGCCGGGTCCCAGGGCTGGAGACACCTCATTAAACCACCTGAAACGCGTGTAACTCTAGTCGGCCTCTGTAAGGCACTGGCAATACATGTGAAATTAAAATCACCGAGGGGCCCGGCACTCTCCCCACCGTGGGTGGGCGGCCTTTACTTAGAGGCTGAGGCCCGGAAGCCGGATTCGACCCCATGATAATGGGCCCAAGAATGCACGGGGCCGCGGGGACCACCCGGGCCTCGCCCCTTCGCCCTGAGAGGCCTTGTCCACCAGTCGCGCACACAGGGCCGCTCCAGCTGCCTCCTGCTCGGGCCCATCAGCGCTGGCTTGGTGGCAGCCATTAGGCATGTGCCTTTAGTTCCAGAACTACGTGCAGGGAAGGAGGTACGGCTGGAGGCCTGGAGGCTCTCGCCTCAGGCTGCAGAGACAGTTTGCTGAAGGGGCATCCCTCGAGTAAGGTCTTGCATGTCTGCTGCTCTTGAGAGACGCCCAGGCGTCTCCAGAAGTGCTTCCCGGGAAGGCCTGGGGCGGACGCTGTCTGCACGCCGTGACACCCAGGCCCTGTGGACGGGGTCCCTAGACTGCGGAGTTGAAGCGAAATGTCTGAGCGTGGCTCCTATTGGGCTGGGGAGGACACAGGCGAAGGAACAAACAGGAAGGCCACAGACCTTAGCACCCCCGGGTGTCCCTCAATGGCTGCTTGGGTGTTGAGTGGAGTCAGGGGAAGTGGTTAGTCCCCTCGGCCAGCTCCGTGGCGCTAGCCTCCCGGGAGCCTCCCAGACAGCCCACAGTGGACACTGGGCTTCAGGCCGCCTGCTGGGCTGGTGTCCAGGATGGGGGGCCCAGACAACAGCTGTCACCCACTGGCAGGCCCCGGCTGCCCGGTGGCTGGGAATGCCCGTCCCCATGACAACCCAGCAAGCCTGGCGGGCAGACTCCCACTTGCTGGGGAGAAGGGCCGCCCGGACAGCTGGCAGGTGGGGCTGGCTCTCGGGGGGAAGTGGCTGTGTCTCCCAGAGTCACCCCAAAATCATGGCTCCTCGGCGGGTGGGGCCCGGCATGCAGAGCAGCTCAGAGCACGCTCCCCAGAAGGCCCGTTGTTGGGGTCCCACCTCCCTCACTGTCGCACCACTCAGGGCTCCCGTGGGGAGTCAGGAGGGTGCTAGGGAGAGCCTGGCTTCTGGAGCACCTCGTCCTATGAGGCCAGGACCCCCGAAGTGCCCCAGTGACTTCAGGGAGGGGGCTCAGACCAGGGGCTGCAGCAGTGCCCTGAACACAGGTGGGGGTGTCCGGACTGGGCCCCTCGGCCCCCCTCACCCGAGTGCTGCACCCAGGAGGCAGATGTCTGGGCGGTGGGGGGGAAGGAGGGGCATCAACCCCATCTGGAGTCCCTGGGTTGTCTGGGAACCAGGCTGGGTGGCCTGTGGGGTCTCAGAGGCCGGCTTTGAGGTGGACAAGGCAGACCCTTTGGGGAACCTTGGGCGAGACGGGAGACAGACGTGGAGGGAAGGCGGCTGGCAGAGGCGGCAAGGCCCAGCCGGGCTTCACAGGACAGCAGGGGCTCTCTGGCGGGAGTGTAGGGTGGGTACCGACAGGAGGGCCGGGGTGTGAGGGGCCCGGAGGCTCCCACGCAGCTACAGCGGCGACGAATGGGATGGCGGCTCGTGGGTTCTGCTGTGCCACAGGCGCAGTGGGGGGTCTCGGCCCTTGGGCCCCGCCTTATGAGGCCGCACCGCGCACCAACCACCCTTCTTGGTCTTTCCACCAGATTTCCCCAGGCCCAAGCAGAGTCTCCTGGTTCTGCTCTCCCCACAGCCCCAGGAGGTGGGATGGCTGGGGTCACCATTCTACAGAGGAGGACACTGAGGCACAGAGCGGTCGAGCTGCTCCCCGGGTCTCCCGCCCGGAGTGGGGGTGCTGCACCCCAGCCCGCCCTGCCCTGGGCCCACCTGCTTCCTGCCTAGTGATCCTCTGTCAACACATGGGAAGGGGCCTCTCAGGAGCCTGGTTTCCCCCAGTCTCCTGGGGTGGCAGGTCTTCCCCGCCACACTCCCGGCATCACGGAGGAGCCCGGGTGCTCTGCCCCCCAGAGGCAGGCCTGCTCCCGGCTACTTGGACATCCAGGGCCCTGGTGGCGCATGGAGGGGCTGTGTGAGGGGGTGGCTGAATGTTTGGGGCTCCGAGCACAGACGGCAGAGCAGACTGGCACAACCCTGAGCGGACAGGCAGCTGGGCATGGCGCCCCAGCAGTGTCCTCGCTAAGGAGCACTTGATGGGGGCAGGGGTTGTGGCCCAGCCAGAAGACCTGGGCGGGGCGGCCTGCCGTGCCCGTGGTGCCCTCGGCCCTGTGGCCTGTGCGTGTCACCTGGGCCTGGCCAGCCACACTGTGGCGCCTGCCCTAGGCCAGGCAGCCTGGGCGGGTGGGGAGGCTGGCGCTCCCTGGGGTGGGCGGGAGCGCAGGCTGAGGGCTCCAGCTGTGCCCAGCACGTCACCGGGGGGCCCACGGGCTCTCAGCACAGGCTGGCGGCTGGGAGCAGCTGGCCACGGCCAGGCCCTGGAACAAAGGGCTCTTTGAGCAGCCTACGTGCCTGCGTCGCCCTCCGGCCAGCTGACCCTCCCGGGAACGCGGGGCTGGCCCTCTCTGTGGCTTATCGGGGCCCAAGTGAAGCTGGAACAGCTGCCCTCAAAGCCCGCCAGCCGGGCTCTGTGCTGCAGAGACCACG
Organism: Carlito syrichta; assembly: GCF_000164805.1. Lineage (NCBI taxonomy): Eukaryota > Metazoa > Chordata > Mammalia > Primates > Tarsiidae > Carlito > Carlito syrichta. Next base: position 123,015 of record NW_007247342.1, read on the forward strand.
GTCCCCTCGGGAAGCGCCTGGCTCAGGGCAGGGCCGGCCCACAGGCTTTCCAGCTGTGGGGGTCGGCAAGACCCTAACCCGGGTCCCTGCAGCACCCTGGCCTGATAGGTGGCCAGCTCTGTTACCCGCTCTGAGTGTCCAGGCCCCTTTCAGCCTGGCAAAATCCCATTCTCCCCTAGAAAGTATGAGTACCCTCCTCGCCTGGGGCATTATCGGGGCAGCTGGCCCTCTTCAAAATTAATTTATTAAAGAGATAATAGAGAAAGAACATCGGAGACACTAAAATCGTCACGATAAGTGCCTGCAAGCCTTCCTTGGTTGTTTCAAAGAAAAAAAAATTATTTCAGAAAGGCAGGATGTGCATGCGTGCAGCTGGCCTGAGCTGGTCACTTCAGGTTGTCCTGTTATCTTTCACATGCCAGCAGCTGGCGTGGGGACATTCACTGGCTTCTAAATCATGCGGTGCAGGTCGTGCGGAACCTAAAACACGTCGAGCCTCTGAAAATCTTCCCAAATGGTGCAGATTCGCAGGCTGATAAAAATAAAGCCAGAGATGAGACGGCCACGTCAGTCTACATCCTTCTGGGTGGATGATGGCTCCATGGCCAGTGACGAAATGTTGGAACGAGGCTGTGACCTTTGCTCTACCCTGTGTGCTCCAGTAGAAAGATCTCAGATAAGCCCCTGCTTTGCTAAACCCTTCACATTTGAGCAGATCTGCTGTTAGCCCCCCAAAAATACTCAAAGCGAGTCACACATGGGTGACCCTGTGTCCCCTCTAAGCAGAGCCTTCTGCATCACACCCTGATACCTTTGGGTCAGGCTGAGAGTCCCAGAGTCTCACCAAAGGGTACACCTTCGAGGGTGGAGTTGTTCGTGGCAGAGTGACTGCCTCAGCGTGTCCCTCCATGGAGAAGGGTCCCCAGCTCATGCGACACGTGTGTCTCATCGACATGACACCGAGTCAAGGCTTGAGGGCGTCCACAGAGGTGCCTTAGTTTCCCACGCCTTGGCTGGGCCCTTTGTGCTGGCCAGTGTTTCCCTGTCATCTCCATGATGAGCAGAGGCGAAGGTCTTTGTGCTGTGGACGGTGGGCAGATCCTTGAGCTCCATGATGTCGCTTCATGCTACACTACCACTAGCCCAAGAAGATTAAGAACCAGAGGCTCCAGCAGCTAGGAGGGACCGTGGCCAGAAACATGGTGAGACTCAGAGCCGTCGGGGGCCCTGAAGGCCCCCGGGATCCTCTGGGGAGACGAGGCCTGGAGGGATCCCAGGCCAGCGACTGCCAGGAACCACTCCCCCGCCCAAGGCTCTTCTTTCATTGTGGTAAACACATCTAACGTGCAACTCGCCTGTTCAGCGCGTCAAGTCAGTGGGGTTCAACACACCCACCAGGCTGCACAGCCACCACCACCATCTGGTTCCAGAACTTTCCTCGTTACCCTCAAAGGAAACTCATCCCTACGGGCAGTCACTCCTGGCTGCCGCTTCTTGCAGCTTCTGACGGCCACTTCTCTTTCTTTGTTTAACCGTGCTAACATCACCATGACGTCTACCATCTCAACCCCATCGTGGAGCTCAGTGCAATGGTGTGAAGCGTGTTTTTACCTCGCTGCCATCACCAGCCTCCACCTCTAGAACTTGTCTTGTCTTGCAAAATAGAAGCGATAACTCCCCGTGCTCCTCTCCCCCACCAACCCTGACCCCCCTCACCCCACATTCTGTCTCGGCAGCTCCAACGGCTAGGGACAGCCTGTAAGAGGAATTCACTGGTTTCTCTCACTCCACGTCATGTCCCCAAGGTCCATCCACACGGTGGTGGCCTGCGTGGGAATTCCCCTTATGTTTAGTTCTTTCCTTTTTAAGCCTGACTCATATTCCATCATATGGATGGGACACGCTGCGTCTGTGTACTGAATGAGTCCTGCTTTCTGTTTTTGGGGTCAGACCCAGAAGTGGATTTGTTGAGTTGTACAGTAATTCTACTTTTTTCTGGAGTGATTTTAATTTTACTTTTTTTTTTGAGTATCACTCTGCCACCTAGGCTGGAGGGCAGTGGCATGCCCCCAGCCACTGTAGCCTCAACTTGCTGGGCTCAGGCGATCCTTCCGCCTCAGCCTTCCAAGTAGCTGGAACTGCAGGCGCTCACCACTATGCTCAGCTAATTTTCTGATTTGTTGTTGAGACGAGGTCTCGCCTAGTTGCCCATACTGTCTCAGAACACTGGGCTCAGGCCATCCTCTCGCCTCTGCCTCCCCAAGTGCTAGGATGACGGGCATGAGCCACCATGCCTGGCTACTATTAATTTTTGAGTCAGGGTCTTACTCTGTTGCCCTGGTTGGAGTACCATGGCATGCCCATGGCTCACTGCAGACTTGACCTCCCGGGCTCCGGCAATCCTCCCACCTCAGCCTCCCAGATAACTGAGACTACAGGTGTGTACCGGACCTGGTTAATTTTTTTATTTTTTGGTAGAGAAGAGGTTTTGCTATGTTGTCCAGGCTGGTCTCAAACTCCTGGGCTCAAGCAATCCTCCTGCCTGGGCTCCCAAAGTGCTGAGATTACAGGCATGAGTCACCACACCTAGCCTGGAGTGTTTTGTTTTTTTTTTATTAGGTGATTTTTTCTTTTTAGAAGTTTTTGATTCACAGCAAAACCGAGTGGCTGGTAATTCCACGGTCAGTGCTGTGTGGAGTTGCCACACTGTTTTCTACAACACGGCACCACCCTGCACGCCCACCTATGGTGCACAAGGGCTCCAGTCTCTCCATGCCCTCCACAACACTGGCTATTTTCTGGTGTTCTGCTTTGTTTTGTTTTGTTTTAGCGTCCCATTCTAATGAATGTGAGGTTTGATCTGTACTTGACACTGAGTGCTTCTCATGGGCTTGCTGGCCATTTGTGTATCTTCTTTAAGGAAACGACTATTCAAACCATTTTCCCATTTAAAAAAATTGGATTGCTTGTTATAAACTTTGTTTTGTAAAAAATAAGGCTAGGCCGTGCACGGTGGCTCACACCTGTAATCCTCTGTAAGACCGACAGAGTGGTCGCCAGCCCTGCTTTGTGGGGCCGAGGTGAGGCTGTGGGGCTCCGTGCTGGGGAGAGGCGCCCTGTCCACTCGGCTGTCTGCAGCCAGAAAGCGGCTTTGCCTTCATCTGCAGGACAGTGACCAGGGCCAGGGGGAGGTGGGGGCTCTTTGTCTCTTTGGTCTAACTGTGGTCTCGGGAGAGGACCCCAGGGTCCTTGGCCCAAGGGTAACCCCTCTTCTCCTGTCTGTGGGGCAGAGCTCAGAGCCACACTCCATCAACAACGCAGGGGGCCTAGGATCCGTGACCCTGGGTCTCACCAGCACCATGTGAATCTGGCCGAGGGGCCCTCTGGGCACTGGGTACTGCTGACTCCCCTCAGGAAGGACCCCTGGAGCTGACTCTGTTATCAGTGGGGGAGCCAGGGATCCTTCTGGTCCTGCAGATGTGGTGGGCAGGGATTCCAGAGGGGGTGGGGTACTGGAGCTGGCCTGAGGAGAGCAGGGACAGGTGGGAGGGAGCAGCGTTTCAGATAGGGAACTGCAGGAACCCTGGGGCACAGAGACATCAGGGGATCTGAGGGCATGGGACCCTGCTGTGACGCCATTTCGCACAGTCCGGGAAAGGGTCGGAGACTGATGGTGGTGGAGATAATTTTATCTCTGAACATTCTATCTTGCTGTCTCCAGCCTGGAGATGGTGAAATGCCCGTTCTCCTGGGTCCCTCCAGGGCGGCCAGGAGTGCCACACTGACCCACCCGACCCCTGCCTGGGGGCCTTCTAGGGGGGTGTCCTGCCCGCTCCAACGACCCCCAGGCAGGCGCTCCCAAGTGTCACACCAGGGTGAGCTGGGGGGACGTTCGGCCATCCAGAGCCATCCCTCATGATCAGTTGTTTATTTCAAGGAGTATCGTGCGACACATCTACATTTCTGTTTGTTTGGGACAAGGCTGAAGAAGGCATCTAAGTCATTTTAAAAGTATGTCACGACAAGAGAAAACCTGTTACGTGATTGACCCACTGGGAGCATGTGGGCCTGCAGAGCCAGGCTGCGGGCCTCAGGGCTGCTCTGTGGGGAGGGGTGGGCGCCGTTCCTCCCTGTCTGGGCCACCAGCGGTCAGTGAACCGGCCTCTGCCAATCATGGGCACCTGTCTCCAATCAGGAACTCGGGGTGTGCTGTTCCTGCAGCCTCTCTCACAATGGCCAAACCATCGACGGTGGTGTTGCAGGGTCAGGTCTGCAGCAGCCCAGGTGAGCAGGACAGGGTCCCCATGAGCAAGAATGTGCGCCCAGCTCATGAGCACATGCACCCATCGGTCTTTGTCCCCACTGCAGTTCCATCCCAAGTGCTGACCGGGGCCAGCTCTCTTCTGATGGCTCGGCCACCTCCAGCCTCGAGTCCCTGTCCCAGAAGCTGTGGTCAGAGGTGGGACCACCACCCTCCGTGAGGCCACAGAGCCCACAGTGTCAGCACCCTTGTCCCCTCCCCCCATCTCCCACGCATACTCCACCCCCCCAGGGCTCAAGCCATGAGCAGAAAACATTTGCAAGAGGAAAGCACTGAGCTCCGACTGTCTGTCTCGGCCAGCAGGCTTGTTCCCGCCACCGCACACTGGATGGGGTTGGGATCGTTTTGACCTAAATAATCACATTTGGGAGCCAGCAGCCGCATCCCGCCACCCAGTGCCGGACTTCCTGGTGGGGGCAGGGGATGGGGGCAAGACCAGCCACTGCCACCCAGTCGGGGCAGAAGTCCCAAGGAGGGGCAGGCAGAAGTCCGTGGGGAGCGGGCGCTTGTGGCTCCATGACTCTGCTTCGCCCCTCCTCCACGTTGGGGCCAGTTCAGTCTCCCAACCCCACAGCCTCCTAAGGGCCTTCCATGCTCCAGGGCTGGGCGGGTGCCCAGCACACAGCCTGCAGGTGACTACCGCGCCTCTGATGTTACCATGGGCTACGTCTCACATTGGTTACACCTTTCGGCAATACGTCCCCACTGTAGCCCACCGACACAGGAACCCTTACGTTCGGCATTTTACAGCTGGGGAAACTGAGGCCTGGGTTCCCGAATCCACGTCTGGGGCTGGGATTCAGCTCTGAGGGTCACCCTCCTATCTCGCCGGGAACCTCTGCCTTCCAGGGGAGTGGAGGGGCAGTGGGTCAGCTCAGCCTGGCATCGGCGGCAGTGGGGCCGCCAGACTCCCTGTGAGGGCGAGAGTGGAGGGGTCGAGGGGCTGCCCACCCAGAGGCACCAGGCCCAAAGGCCAGCCCGAGGCCCAGCTTCCTGTCGTGATGGCCCCGAGGCGGGAGCCAGGGCTTCGCTGGAGTCTGCTGCTGGGTCCACCCACCCCCACGGTGTGCTAGGCCACTGGGAAGGTCCCAGCCCTGGGCAAGACCCCAGGCCATCATCCTTCCTTGCTGCTCTCTTGAGGCCTCAGGGGGTCCACGCCTCGCCTGTTTCTTGGGCTGCCAGGAAGGTGAATGAAACAGCAGCGCTGAGCCTCAAAGACGCTGCTGAGTCCCGCGTGCTGTTGGGGAGGGTCTGGGTAGCAACCCTCCACCAAGCTGCTTGTCACACGGGGAGAGCCAGCAGCTGCACTTCCCTTCTGAACTTCGCTTTTCCACTGCCTGTCTTCATTGGGTTACTGTCTGTCTGCCCGTCTTCTCATCCATCTGTTCATCTAGACATCCGTCCCTTTAGCCATTCATTCTTCCATCCGCCCACCCACCCGTTTACCCAGTCATCCATCAGTCCATCCACCCACCCACTCATGCATCCATTTGTCCATCCGTCATCCACCCATCCATCCACCCATCCATCCATTCACCTGTCCATCTGTCATCCACCCTTCCAACCAGTCAGCCATCCATCCATCCATTCGTCCACTCTCTTGCTCATCCATCCTCCACTTGTCTTCTATCATTTGTCCTTCCTCCACGCATCCACTTGTCTGTCCATGTGTCTGTTCATCCACTGGAACCCAGAACTTGGCTCTTGGCCCTCCACCTTGCCCAAACCCCTGGCTCCCCAAGGCCCCTGTCTTCAGAGGATGCGTGGGATAATCTTTGCTAGAGACCTGGGCCATAGAGAGGGACTCACTCAGGAGGAGAGCTGTTTCACAGACAATGTCATCCCCCTGCCCAGCTTCCCCACCCAAGGGGGCTCTTGCACGGGGCCCCCAGTAAGACCTCCAACTGTGTCTGCTGTGTCCCTAGCTGTATGAGATAGAAGGTGGACAGTCCCATGAGGACAGATGTTCTCTGACCCACCACTTGGGATTTAGGCACTGGGGTTCAATGGATGAAGCTGGCTCTGGCTGGGGAGCTCAGGCCTGAGGACATCACATATGTGGCCCAGAGCTGCCCCAGGCCCTAGTGTGGGGGTCTCCTCTGGTTCAGTGGGGCCTGGTCTGTGCATCAGGTATCTATTGTCTGGGGACCTGGGCTCAGGCCACTGGACTCTCTGGATGGGCGCTGTGTGTGGGTCCCCCGACCCTGGCGAGCTGAGTCCTGGGCCCGATGTTTTCAAGGTGTCCCTCCACAGAAGGCTCCTGGCATCGGGAAACCTGTCCATCCACGCAGCTCGGTCCAACTGGGGTTGCGGGGTCTGACACTGCCCACGGTGGAACCTGGCCGGACATGAGCGCGCCTCTCTGTGCCTGCAGGAGATCGTCTTGGTGGTGTTCTTTGGGACAGAGTACGTGGTCCGCCTCTGGTCGGCTGGTTGCCGCAGCAAGTACGTGGGCATCTGGGGGCGGCTGCGCTTTGCCCGGAAGCCCATTTCCATCATCGGTGAGTCACACCTGCCCTCATAGGTTCCCCTCCAGGTTTCCAGATCAGGGAGGATCCCCGCATTGTGACCACTCCCCACATGGAGCTCCCCAGGATTGAGGGGACCCCCTGCCACTCTGCCTGCCTGGGCGGGACCCAAGGCTGGTATGGGGTGGCTGCAGCTTTGAACCCCCGAGGCACCGAGATGCTGCTTGCAGGGCAGGGGAAGGGCTGGTCCCTCAGCTTCCTGGCGTGATGACATGCAGGCGTCCTGAGAGCCACCTCCAGATCCTGGGCTCTGTCTGCTCCGGCCCAGGCTGGATGGGAGTTCCATGTGGCTAGGACAAAGGGCTGTGTCTCTCCATTCAGCCACTGCCCAAGTCCATCCAAGATGCCCTTATCTCCCGTGTCCCTGGGCCCTGACCTACAAGTCCCTGCCCCAGACGCGGGCATGGGTGTGCTCTCACCAGTGCCCTGGCTGGTGTTGTCACACTGCCCATCCCCCATGCCCTACAGACCTCATCGTGGTGGTGGCCTCCATGGTGGTCCTCTGCGTGGGCTCCAAGGGGCAGGTGTTTGCCACATCGGCCATCAGGTGCGTCCGTGCTGTGAGTTCTCCCTGGTGTATGGCCAGGAGGGGGCTGACCTGCTACCAAGTCCCCCAGCTGTGGGTGTTCCCATATACCATCCACCTCACTCCGATGTACACACCTGCCCTGGTGCCCACTGCCTGGGGGCCGGAGCCATGTGCTGGGGCGGGCAAGCACATGGAGTGGGCACAGCTCAGAGCCCCTGATGCCTGAGGCAGCCCCCAGTTCGGGCCCAGGTCAGCGCTTCCTTGCTTCCGGGACTTGGGTGGTGGCCTGACCTTTTGGGTGGACGGCCGGCTCGTCAGCACACTGGCATGACCCTGGGCCTCCCCAGCCAGGCAGTCTGGGGGCCAAGGGCATCTGAAGGTGTGCAGCCGGCCCACGGCCCTGATCCTGTGCAGTTCAATTCCGAGCTGGGCTCTACAGGCTTACTCCTAGGTGGGGAGGCTTCCAAGGGACCTGAATAGGGGCAAGTCAGGGTGGACATGGGGGTGGACATGAGGTGAGGCGGGGCAGACAGGAAGGCGAGACAGCCTCCGTGGAGGCAGATGTGCACCGGGTCTTCCTGGAGTGGGTGCCCGCAGGATGGGCGCCACCTGCCCACCGTCCCCCAGCCCTGTTTCTCCTCCTCCCCAGGGGCATCCGATTCCTCCAGATCTTAAGGATGCTGCACGTCGACCGCCAGGGGGGCACTTGGAGGCTCCTCGGCTCTGTGGTCTTCATCCATCGCCAGGTAGGCGGCCTGGGCGGGGCGCAGGGGCCGGGTGGGGGCCGGATGTGGGGAATGGGCCGGCCACACCGGGATGGCTGGGCATGCTCAGGACCCGGCCCCGCCCACGTGTGAGGTGTGGGTCCCGCCCCTGGGGGCACGAACAGGCCCAGGGTCCAGAGCAGCCCAAGGCCAGGAGAGGCGCCCCACCCCACGCCCGTGGTGCCAGCCTCCCCAGTCTGCCTAGCTGATGGTGTGCCCACCTTCCTTCGAGACTGTCAGGCCCATAAAAGATAGAAATGCAAGATGGAAGAAAGTCCGGGAGGCTCAGAAAGAGAAAACCAAGCAAACGGAGGACAACCCGGTGACACCGGGGCCACCAGTGCCTTTTCCTGGGGACTGTGCCCCAGGGGCTAAGGCTGCCCCATCCTGGCCTGGGTCGGTGGGGACCCTTCCTCTCCCTGAGGCTCTGCAGAGTCCTAGTCCATGCTTGCTTCTGTCAGGAGCCAGGCAGCCAGCAGAACCCAAGCAGGCCAGAGCAGAGGACATGGGTGACCCGGGCGTGGTGCCTGGGTCCCGAGGCAAGACCGAGACCAGCCCCTTGTGAGAGTTGTGAGACGTGGGTTGTTTTGAAGCCTGGTCTCCTGGTGTGGAGTGGGCTGGTGGGTGTCAGGCCTCCCTCCGGGGTGGCCTCTCCCCACCCAGACGTCGGTTCCCAGCCTCTTGCGGGAGCTGCCGGCCCGGCGGGTACCCTTGGCTGATATGTATCTTTCTGGGCGCAGGAGCTGATAACCACCCTGTACATCGGCTTCCTGGGCCTCATTTTCTCCTCTTACTTTGTGTACCTGGCCGAGAAGGACGCCGTGAACGAGTCGGGCCGTGTGGAGTTCGGCAGCTACGCAGACGCGCTGTGGTGGGGGGTGGTAAGTTGAGGGCTTCCAGGGGCGGAGGTTAGGGGACAGCCCTCAGGGCTCTGGTTTCTCGAAAGTTTTTGCCGGACACTGACAGCCCTGCGCCCACGAGTCTGTACCCAAAGTCGCCACCTGGGTCACTACGTTGCCGTCTTGAAGTTCGACATGCTTTTATCTTCAAGCTGGTGTTCCGTGGGGGACGTCCCACAGGACACCAGAGCATGTGTCAGGGCTCAGGGCCTGGGCTCCCACTGGCCCTGCCTCCACCCCTACCCGGGGGCCGCTGTGCCCTCCCCTGGCCGGGTCCTGGGCACAGGTGCAGGGAGGATGGGGTTGGGAATGTGACCTGCGTGGGTTTCCCAGTGCCCAAGGGAAGAGCAAACCAACAAGACCTCGGCAGGCGGAGAGACCTGGGGAGGAAGAAAGGTGTTCCCATATGCCCCACAAACACCAGGTCTGCGAGCTCTGTGGCCGGCCCCGGGTGGTAACACGTGCGGCAGTGCCCGGGAAGCAGAGTTGCCCACCTGGGAAAGCACGGGTCCCGCCTCGGCTGTGACGTTATGGGCTCCGGGTACCAGGAGAGCCCAGGAGCCTGGGCGGGGGGGCCTGTTGGAGCCGAGGGTCCCCTGATCTGTCCCCGGGGGGCAGGTGGGCATTAGAGGAGCCACCCACCAACAAGTGCTGGCGACCCAGAGTGAGCCGGCTCTGTGAGAAGAGGCAGGGGCCGGGGACTCCCTGGAGGGAGTCAGGCTGCAAGAAGGGAGGGAGGCGTGCTGATCGGAGCTACGAGGATGGCAAGCGGCCGCCCCCCTGGCCACGGGCTCCTGAGGCCCTGTCTGGCCTGTGTGGGCCTCCTTGTGGCTTGGAGGATGCCAGACGGTGTGTTTTGAGAGAGGTCCAGGGGCCAGTGTCCCTCCAGCGAAACCAGTGTTTATGTAGGCACGGGGCTTTGGGACTGTCGCTCCAGGGAGCGGACGGGCACCCTGCAGGGGCGGCAGGCTTGAGGCCGGAGTTGGGGGCGACTCCAGCCCACCCACCCCACGCCCCCTTAGCTGCAGCACAGAGGGGGCTATCAGAGGCCCAGGGAGGCACCGTCACACCCTGTGGAACTGCTGGGCTTGGGGGCTCCCGGGGGAGGGAGGAGAGGGAGCTGGCCTCAGGACGCCGCCCCACTGTCCGCAGGCAAGGTCAGGGCTGCCTCACAAGCCTGCCCGCGTCTCACATCCAGGCTCGCTCGGGTCCATGAGGACCACGGGGCAGGGGTGGGGCTGGCGGAAGGAGCCGATCGTGGCCCCACGGGGGCCAAGAGGCCTGAGGGGCAGCGTGGGGGCCGGGGAGGGCAGGACGGCCCTGGAAAAAGCGGTTGCCGGCCTGGCCGCTCCGTCTCCCCAAGTGCCACTCGCAGAAAGGAACGGCCTCACTGGCTCTCGGGCTCCCGCCCTCTGTGGGGGTGACCACGAGGGGAGGGAAGAGACGCACCCCTGCGATTCCTGCGTCCCCCCCAGGCGGCCAGGCACCCCGGGGGGCGCCTGACGTGGGCCGAGTCAGCATGTTTTCTGGAAGCTTCCGACGTGCCAGACTGCTCAGGGAAGGCACGGACATGCTGACACAGCGCCTGGGCCAGGGCCGCTACGGCCTCTGCCCGCCTTCCCGGGGGGCCTATGTCCCTGGGGACCCGGGTGCGGCAGGCCGGCGCAGGTCCGGGCAGGAGGGCGCGGCCCCGGGCGGGGAGCTTGTCTGCGCCAGCCTGGACGGGGCAGGGCCTGCACGGAACAC
>NW_007247342.1:133821-134200 GCF_000164805.1 Carlito syrichta
CGCTGCTGCGAGGCCGGGGCCCACGGCCGCTGGTGAGCAGTGCCCAGCGTCGGGGCTGCCCTGCCTGCCTGCCTTCCCGGCTGCCCACCGGGGCTGCGGGCGGCAGAGACGACTCCCCAGCCCCCGGGCCCGCGGCAGAGTGGCGCTCTCACTCCCACACCTGTGCAAACATCCGCCCGCTGGCCGGGAACACGGCCCCTTTGTGCCCGGCTTGGCACCGGTGCCCCGGCCCGCGCTGTCAGCTGCAGCCCAAGCCTCGGCCACCACGCGCCCTGGCCTGGCCATTGTTCCCGCCGGCCCCGCGCCCCTGGCCACCCTGGGCCCCCCGCCGCCCGGGGCTCTGGGGCACGCAGCTCGCATTCAGCTGCCCCTGCAGCTG
>NW_007247342.1:134220-149365 GCF_000164805.1 Carlito syrichta
GAGCGGCCCCTGAGGCTTGAGTTATGGGCTGCGTTCCTGGCGCTTCTCGGACAAACAGAACTTGAGAAATGCAAGACGGGACAGCCCAGATGGGGGCTCGCAAGCCTGGCTGCCAACTCGCAACTGCGCCCCGAGCAGTTGTTTTCTCTTGGCGCCTTTGTCCTGGCATCGTGGCCCCCCCCAGAGGAGTGAGCATAGCTCCCTGCCCTGCTTGGGACAGACAGATGATGGCGGGGTAGTCCGCTCGACGATGGGACTGCCACAGGGCCCTTACAGGGCGGGGTCGGCTTCCTGGAGGCCGGGCCGCCCGACCCCCCATGCTGCGTCTGCCCTAGACCTCGCCTGGACTCTGTGGACGTTCAGGTGCACCCCCAAAATAAGGCCGGGGCTGCCACAATGAAGTCCTACAGACTGGTCAGCCTAAAACAACAGAAACTTATCACAGTCCCGGAGCCCGAAGTCTGAGCTGAAGGTGTTGGTGGGCTGCGCTCCCTCCGACGGCTTCGAAGGGAAGCTCCTTCCAACTGCGGGGAACCCCAGGGGTCCTCATCTTGTGGTTGCTTCTCTCCGCCTGGGCCTGTCTCGCTTTTAATTTTTTTGAAGAGACTGGGTCTCGCTCTGTCACCCAGGCTGGAGCGTGGTGGCACGATCGCAGCTCACTGCAGCCTCGAACTCCTGGCCTCGAGCGAGCCTCCCACCTCAGCCTCCTGAGAAGCTGGGAACACAGGCACGCCACCACGCCTGGTCTCTCTCCCGTGGCTGATAAGGACGTTTGTCACTGATCTGTGGCCCACCCGGGAGGTACTGGTTGATGTCACCTTCACATCTCTAATCAGATCTTCAAAGACCCTGTTTCCAAATAAGATCCGAGGGGCCTGGCGGGTGTGAATCTGGGGGAGATGCAGTCCAGCCCGGGGCAGTGGGCGTCTTGGGGGGACTTCCTGGGATGACCCCTCCCCTCGGTGGGCCGCAGTTTCCACAGCTGTCGAGTGACAGTGCCCGCTCGTGACCGGGCGTCCCCTCCCGTCTCCCTCGCCTCCGCGGGGTGGGGGCTGCCCAGCTTGGATGTGAGGTCGCCCTGATCCCCCAAGCGTGGCGCCCAAGCCGGCTGCCCAGCCGTTTGGGGCGGATCGGAGACTTTTTTCTTTGCCTTTGGAACAAAATGCGTTTGTTTGTGTTGAAGTGCGGGCGGAGGGAGGGGCAGGTTTTGCAAACACGGGCTCCTCTGTTCAGCGCCCGGGGGTCTCTGAAAGCAGGAGGCGGCTGGGCTGTTTACCCCTCCGCGTCTAAATTTAGAACTTTGAGTAAAAGAGCTGGAATCCCATCCCTACGTCTCCACCACCTTTTAAAACAGCCTGCCTGCCTGCCTGCCTGCTGTTCGGGCTCTGCTCACCTGGAGACTCCAGAAAGTTCCACCGTCCCAGTGGAGCGAGGCCGGAGAGGGCTGGGGCTGCGGAGGGCCTGCCATGCAAGCCCTGTTGGTGCTGTCCAGGGGAGGGGCCGTGTCAGGACCGGCTTTGAAGTTAGGGAAGCCAAGCACCTACAGGCCAAGGTTTGGCAAGTCCAGGCGCCCTCCCCTGCACACGCGCCCCCCGACCCCTACCAGGGCTCTTCTTCCGCCTGGAGCCCTGTGCAAAGCGTGGGAGCTCTCCCCAAGGAGGGTTTTGAAGGATGAATAGGAGTTTGCAAGGCAGGCCCATCTTCCTGTACCAACTGCCCCAGGTCAGCGTGTGGAGGATTTCTTAGTGGACGTGAGGGTAGTGTGGAAGATTGACTTCCTCTGGCAGGGTGTGAATTCCGGCTCATGTCAGCAAGGGTGGGCTCGCAGAAGTCTCAGGTGACAGAACTTTCTGGTGACTCTTCAGTTCGAGGGAAAAGGAACAGAGTCAACCTCATTAAACCTGGAGAAACAGGATGAGAGGGCTCAGGCAGCAGGCAGGAGTGTGGGGCTGTGCACAGAGCAGCGACCACATGCCATCTCCGCCACTGGCTGGCTGCGTGACCCCGGGCAGGCGACCCGACCCCTCTGGGCCCATCTGTGAAATGAGTGTAAGATACGGACCTGCTGCTGTGGCTTGTCGGAGAGTTGAGTCAGTGAGCCCACAGGAAGCCTGGGGTACCAGGCACACCCGGCCAGGGCGCAGTCACGAGGCCGGGAATCTTTGCAGGACAACACCAGCCTTGGCTCCCGGCCTTCCCAAAGCCGCTGGCAGGGCCACGCAGGCTGGTTCCCACGGAAAGGTTGTGGCTGCCATGGTCTGGCCGTGCCTCAGTCCTGCCGGTCCTGAGGGCGTCCTGCCCGTCCCCTGCCAGCGTCCCACCCATCCCCCCAGAGGGGCAGCCCCTCGTGGTATGCGTGACTGTGGCCTCTGTGTTCTCCTGCACCTAGACTCCAGCGCCCGCTGTTTCTGAGTGTGCACCGGGGGCCGTTGGTGAGCAGTGGCGCGTCGGGCCCCCGATGGTTTGCTCTCCCGGGCAGCATGGTGGAGACGGGAAGCCAGACCCCAAGAAGGGGCTTCACAGCTGGGTTTTGAAGGAAGAACAGGAGTTTGCCAGGCAGGTCTGTCTTCCTGTATCGACTGCCCCAGGCCAACGCGTGGGGGTTTCTTAATGGAAATCCAGGCTCCTGAGAGTGGGGGCAGCTGCATGGCCGAGCAGGCCTTGGGGCCAGGGCAGGGCCCGGGGCAGTCTGCCTTTATTTCTCCGTCTGCAAAACGGGAGCAGCGTGGCTCCTAGGGTTGACGCAGGGCTCGCCGAGAGAGCCACTGTGTGGACCTCGGCACTGGAGGCGGTCACTGCCCTTTTGCCGCAGAGACACTTCTGGAGCGGCAAGGCCAGGCCTCCTCCTCTCGTGGGCCCATGGCCAGGCACGCTGCTGGCGGTTCTCTGCCGGTCACTGACAGGGGTTTGGGCAGCCCTGGTCTTGCTCGCTCAGAGTCATGATGGGAAGGGAGGCCGGGGAGGAAGCATGAAGTGAGCCGTGGCTGCCACGTGGTGGCTGATGGATGGCCACGGGCGGAGCCACCAGGGAGACCCTGCAGGGAGTCCTGGAGGTCGGCCTCTGCCCTGAGAGCGACGAGGTCCCTGGGGAAGTGACTTTTGAGCTGAGACCTTGGGCCTCCTGCATGCAGCACCTGGAGCCCGGCCGCGCATGCCCAGTGGCCGAGTCTGTGCCCCAGGCGGCCATACCCATGTGCACAAGGTCTCCCCATCAGCCCATGTGTGGGGCTCGCGGCTTTGTTCCAGGCAAGGGAACGAGTGGTCCTGACCCACCCGGTAGAGCCTAAGGGCACGGGCATGCCCCTTCTCGGTTTGAGTAGTGTTTGGTATCCCATCTCCCTGGGAACCCGGCTGGCCTCTGCCACCCCAGGGCCAGGACGTGGCATCCGCCGGGCCAGGGCCCCAGGGCTTCGTGAGGAGAGGCATGCAAGGCGCGAGGAGCCCGGCCCACGTGGACTTGGGCTTCTTCGCTTTTTCTGCTGAAAGGAAGTGGGTTTGTTTGGGCTGTGCTTGCTTTTGTCCCGGGAGAGTCTGCAGGACCCTGGCTTGTGGCCACCACCCTCGGGACCACGTCGGTCCCCATCGCCCCCCATCGCCCTGTGGCTCCCCTCCGGGATCCAGGGTCGGGCAGCCCCGCCGTGCCCTGCCCTTCTCTGCCTCGGAGACAGTTCTGCCTCCCATCCTGCAGCCTCCCTCTGCCCCTGGCTTCTTCCCCGGCCACCCCTTCCTGACCCCTCTTCCCTAGAGGGAGCCAGTGAGCTCCAAGAGTCAGGGCTGTGGGGCACAGCTGGAGCTGGGATTTCTGGGCAGCCTCTGTTATCCTCCCTTGGAGGCCAGCCTCGAGGGGGCTTCTTCAAAAAGGAGGGAATAGTGTAATACCAGCGCCAGCCTCTCAGGACACACGGGGAGGGGCACGAAGCGTCTCTCGACCCTCCCATCTCACGACACGTGAGCCCACACACAGGCCCCAGCACAGGCGTGACTTCTCGTGCAGGCCTCGTGCAGGCCTGCCTTCTAGATGGCTACCATCAGGGACGGTCCCAGCACAGCCACCATGAAACGGCCCGTTCCCGAGCTGCCTGGGTCTGTGAGTTCAGGAAAAACAAACAGCTCTGCGGGGAGGGGCAGTTTCCTCGTTAACTTGATGAGGAGGGTCTGCGGCCATGCGGGCTTCATGTGTGCCCTCCCTGGCCGGGCACTGCCCCAGGGCCACCCCTCGACTTAGCCCTCCACCCCCACTCTGGTCGTCCAGAGTAGGGCCCCAGACCCCCAGACACCCGCCCGGCTCCTGCTGGCCGGGGGCAGACTGGGGGCGGCTGTGCTTTCCTGTCCGCTCTCCCCTGCCTCCGGGCCTCTCTGGGCTGGCCCTGCCCTCCACTCCTCCCCCTCGTCTCCCTTCATTGTGGGCCTTTTGAATAACTTACATTTTTTAAATACATCAAGATATCTTTTATTTAATCACGAATAACTATAAATATGTCAAAATCATCTTACGTGATTGCTGTTGGTAAAGCGACGTTTAATACGCCAGCGTGTGTTGCTCGTCTGGACGAGGGTTTTGCTGGGGCCCCTCACCGGTGGCGCCCGCGGTGCGAGTGCCCCGTCCTGTCCCCCCAGGCCCTGCCCCTGAGCCCCGCCCCGCTTCGAGGCAGCCAGGCAAACTGTGGGTCTCAGGACCCCTGGACGCTCTGAGCAGAGGGGTTTTGTGTGGGTCATAAGAATAAGGAGCTTAAAAACGACCCCATCCTCGCTTATTAAAAGACCTACCGTAGGTTGGCGTTAAAAAAAACGCTGAGAAGCTGTTAAACTTTCCAGAACAAAAAAATATGTCGATATCATCGGCAGAAAAAGATCCATTTCTGCAAGTCTCTGGGAAGCCTCTGCCCCGTCCTGACAGCGGCCGCTGTGGGCCTCTTGGGACAGTGTCCACCACTGTCTCCTGCCTCCCCCCAACCCCACAGTGGGTGCCGCCGGCCCTGCACCCAGCCCCGGGCAGACCGCCAGTGTGCAGTGGTGGTCCCAGGAGATCAGGTTCCATGCCCATCCCAGGGCCGAGCCCCTCTGTCGCTTCTCCCCTTCTCCTCCTCGACCCCCACCCCTCCCCCTCCCCTCTGTCCCATCTTGTCCTCCTGACCCAACACTCCTATGCCGAGGGGGACGTCCAGACAAGCAGGACTCAGTCCTGCCCTGGGTCGTGCGTGCCCGCTGGAGCGCCAGTGCGGCCACAGGCCCGTCTGCAGAGCAGTGGTGGGACCAGGAGGGGAGGGGTGGCAGCCTTGGCATCCGTGAAGGCTCCCAGGTCACCAGCAGGGTTTTGAGGAATGCATAGGAGATCGCTGGATAAAAGCAGGAGCCGCATGTTCACACGGGAGGGGTGCGACTGTCCTCCTGAGACATCTGAGCCAGGCAGAAGTTCTGGAGCCTGGCCTCTCTCGACTGTCCAGGCTGCAGGAGCCCCCAGAGCTGGAGGCTGGGGCGCACCAGGGCTCCCTGCTCTCTCGGGGCCTCTGGGCCGGTTCTGGGCTGCCTGCTGTGTGCCTGACTTGCTATAGACTCCATAAATATCTTGGAATGGGCAAGCCCCTCAGGGCTGAGCTGTCCCAGGTGGGAGCCGCCCCCAGGGCATGGTGTGTGGTCTCAGATGCCCTGCCAGCATCACGGCCTGGGTGATGACCCCACTCCTGTGTGCCTGGGTGCAGGCCCTCTGGGGGACACCCAGCCAGCGATGGGCTGCAACTCCCCAGGGGCCCCTCGCCCCCAGTCACGTCGCCTGATCAACTGAGCTGACATTCACCCAGCACCCTGCAACACGTTCACGTGCTTGTTGGGACCACCCAGCTTCCCACATCCGTCCTCCCTGCGGTCCGAGCCTCCTTGCCTCCTGCCTGGGCTGACTCTGGGCGGCCACGTGCACCCGCGTCTGTCCATGTATGTGTGTGCATCCCTGTTGGCTCTGGAGGGTCCAGGCAGCCCAAGTTCCCAGGTCTTCCAGGGTGGGCGGGCCGATGGTCCTGCCTTCCATGAGAGTCTGTTAAGTGGCCCAGTCCTAGGCGCTCCAGCATCTGCAGTGGGCTGTAGGGTGAGGATCAGATAGTGGCCTCTGTGCCTTCCTGGGCCACCAAGAGGCACTTGTCATTTGGCCTTGACTGGAGACCCCAGAGGTGCAGATGCCAGCCTCTCCCAAGTGGGGTGCCCAGAGCCAGGGCTCCAGGGCCCCAGGGCCTCCCACAGCTGCAGAGACAGCCTGGGCCCTGTACCTGCCATCCGGGCATGGCTGGCATAAGGACACGGGGCCACAGGATGAGCTGTGCACCCTGGATCCCCTGGCCAGTCTTAGAGCTGGCCCCAGGGGACCCCAGCAGATGGCCACACGGTGCAGGCCCAGCCAGGGTGGGCTCTCATGTCCTTCAGGACATCATTGCCGGGCTCAGGCCGAAGCCCCCCCACCCCGCCCTGTGGAGGACCAACCTCAGATGTCAGCAGGAGGCGTGGGGGCTCGCGCCTAGTATGCCACACATGCCCCAGCCGGATGGCTCCCCCACCAAGAAGAAGGCTCGTGCTGGGTCTCCTGCTCTCAGAAAAGAGGAAAGATGAGAACATCTGGTGCCCTGGGGTGGCGTCAGGAAGTGGCGTGTCATCAGCCCCAGCTCTTTGTCGACCGGCCTCAGGGGGAGCTCCCGGCCTCCTGGGGGCCGGTGAACAGCAACGTCGGTGGCCCAGAAGCTCCCTGGGGCGGGGAAGGCGGGTGGCTGGGGCCGCCGTGCCTGGCCTGGCGTGGGTGGGCGTCCGGCACGGCGCACCTGGCCGTTCGCGGGCACCGAGCTCCTTTGCCATGCCCGGGGACTGTGCGTCGTGGGTGGCACCGCATCTGGGAGACACACACTGGCCTGCCACTCTGCTCCCAGGGCTCCTGTGGAGGCATGGAGGGGGTCCTGGGAGTCGGGGTCTCTCGCTGGTCTCTCTGCGGGTCAGGGTGGCGGTTGGGGCCGGGCACGTGGCCCTCCTGCGGCCCCGGCCCGTCAGCAGCTGCCTGCCTTCCCTCCCTCCTGCAGGTCACCGTCACCACCATCGGCTATGGGGACAAGGTGCCCCAGACGTGGGTGGGGAAGACCATCGCTTCCTGCTTCTCCGTCTTCGCCATCTCCTTCTTTGCTCTCCCGGCGGTAGGTGTTCCACGGGGCGTCCCCGCTGCTCCCAGCAGCCAAGGCCCTGAGGGGCGGCCGCACATCCCTCCCGGGGACAGGCCCTTCGGACAGGCAGCTCGTGCCAAGCCGAGGTGGCACTTACATTGCAGAAGGGCCACACCCCAGAGCCCGCCTGCCCACCTGCCCCCGGACGTGGCCCTGCCCTGTCGCCAGGCCTGGTGGGCCTTTCCATCGAAGCAGCGGGGCGCAGGCCTGCTTGTTCGGCCCCGGGGCGGGGAGGGCCCAGGCGGCTGCCACGTCCTGCAGAGGCCACAGAATCTGTGAACCCAGAGCAGGGAGCGGGTGGCCCTGTGCTGTGGCCAGAGGGGCTGCGTCCCATGGCTCCTCCAGAAACCACAGCTGTGAGAGCAGAGTGTCTCCATGTGGTGTGTGTGCCTGGCGTGTGGGTGTCGTGTGTACAGGTGCTCTGTATTACGTGTATTTCCAGAGCATGCGTACCATGCATCATACGTGTATATAGTGTGTTTGTATCTGCATGTGCCAACGTGTCTGTGTGTCACATGCCTATATGCATGTATTGCTGAGTTGTGTGTGTGTGTTGTACAAGTCTTTGTACATGCTTGTAGACAGATGTGTGTTACTGTCTGTATCTGTCATATCCCTGTACGTGTGTCAAGTAGGCATGTGTGCCGCATATTTGTATGCGACACCCATGTACGTGTGTGTGGCGTGGTTCCTTCTGTGAACGGGGAATTCCTTCACTGCTGAAGGAGTCCTCTGCAGCCATCTGCCATCTATCCTCCTGGGAGGCAGCAGTCCTCCCTGACGGAGGCCGGCCTCAGGGACTCCCAGCCCCCATTCCAGCAAGGCACACACACGCTGCGAGGCCAGCCCACCCGGCCTCTATCGGTCCTTGGGAATGGGTGGGAGAGTCCTGGGTCCCTTCTGGGACCTGGCTCCCTGCTGGAGGGGGCCTGGGGTGTAAGTTTGGCCCCCCTTGTGGGGCTAGGAAGGCCGGGCCGGAGGTGCCAGCCTCACGGGTGGGGCCTTCAGGACCCCCTGGGCCCGGGCTTCCGCAAGGGTGGCCCGGCACCCACGTCTTGCAGGCCGGGCCCCACCTGGAGGCCACCTATGCAGACGTGAGCCTCCCGTGCCTTCCTTTCCAGGGGATTCTCGGCTCAGGGTTTGCCCTGAAGGTGCAGCAGAAGCAGCGGCAGAAGCACTTCAACCGGCAGATCCCCGCGGCAGCTTCGCTCATCCAGGTGTGGCCCCCGCAAGCGCGGGTGCGGTCATGTCTAGCCCTCGTGGTCGACTGTCAGAACCACCCTTGGCTGCTGCGTCAGCCTGGCCGGCCCGTGGAGCCCGCTCTGCTCGGGGGAGTCTCTGCTTCTGTGGGCTGGGGACGGCGTGACCGTGGCAACTCCAGGACGGCACATGACTGGCTCCGAGGCCCCCTCACTCACCCCTCTTCTCCCGGTGCCGCCCCTGTGCCCACCCCGGGGTGGAGTCTGGGAGGGGAAGGATGGGGGCCCCAGGCGGCCATCTCCCCAGGGAGACAGGGCCGGCCCCTGCAGCCTCAGTCACCGCTCCCAGCTCAGCGACCCTCGGGCTCCCTGGTGACAGCAGGCAAGGACCGGTGAAGGGACAGCACGGGCCGCCACCTCACAAGGCTGGGGTGGGAGAGGCAGAGCCCAGGACAATGGGGAAGGAAGGTTCTGGAGGTGGGCAGGGCTCTGGTTCTGGGCCCCAGGCTCCCCAGAGCACACCAGGACCAGGCTGTCCCTGTAACATGAGCAGAACCTCGGGCACAAGAATATTGGGCAGTTATGCCCGGGGCCTCCGTGGCTGGCTGTGGCGGGGCCGGGCTACCCTGAGGCATGGCCAGGTGAGGGTTGGGTGGCCAGTTCCAGCCACGGACAGGCCTTCTGCCCGGCACAGCAGCCAGGGTGCACAGCCTGGGCCCCTCTGGCTGCTCCCCCACCCCGGGAGGGTGAGCGGCCTGAGTGGGCTGTCTGGGCTCCCGCCTGCAGCTCGGCCTCTGAGCTCCCTGCCCCAGGCAGGGCCCCGCTGTCAGGGGCCGTGGCTCTGTCTTGCCCAGGCTCCCAGCTCGGCCGGGGTCTCCGCCTCGTTCCTCTGAAGCCCTTCCAGAACCAACTTCTGCCTGGGCGGGAAGGATTAGAGCGAGGGCCGGGCTGTGCGTTCCCGCCCCCAGCCTGGCTTTATGGTCCCAGCTTCTCCTCTCAGGGAGACTGTAAATCAGGCCCATAAAAGCTACCCGGTCCCGCCATGGGCAGGCAGGCTGCCTGTGCAGGGGAGCACGTGGGAGTCCCTGGCAGAGCCTGGACGCCGTGCCCCAAGAACCACACATCCTGTGCGCAAGGGGCTCCCATGGAAGCCACGCTCACAGAGGGAGGTGGGGCTAGCCCGCAGGACAGGCGCACTGGGGCGGGGGGCATGGGAGAACCAACATGTGTGTGGGAGACAGAGCCTCGGAAAGGCTGGGCGTGAGGTCTCCCCTGGATGTCACCGGTGTGGGAGTGAGCATTGCCGTGTCTACCCGGGGCTGTCCTCCAAGAGCCCACAGGCATGGGGGCACCTTATCCGCATGCCCCTTTCTCTCAGGCTCGTGGGGTTGGTGACGACAAGGCAGCCGAGTTGTGGCCTCATAAGAGGCTCTGGACCCCCCTCACCCCATTCCTGCCTGCACAGTGCGTGGACCCTCCTCAAGGCCTTTGCTGATGGTGTGACCTCCTCCAGGCAGCCTGTGTGGTGGCTGCCGTGGGGTCTCTCTGGAACATGAGCTTAGAGCTTCACCCGCATGCCGTCAAAGGCTCCCCGAACTACAGAGTGGGCTCTGGGAGGGACTCAGTCTCGCCTCCCCCCAGGCCCGGGGACCCTGTCCCTTCCCACCGCTTACTGCCCCTGCCCAATGCCCACACTGGCCCCAGGCGGCCCTTTGCCTGCAGCCCATCCTCACTGGGTGGCCCCCGCGCCCAGTTCCTGCACACACTACACATGCCTTGGTGGCAGGCGAGGTGCCCGATGGATGCATCTCTGCCTATCTGGGGCTTGTCCCAGGGTGGGGAGGACACTGGGTGGATGGAGGTGGCAGGAGACAGGTTAGGCTTTACAGGCGGAAGCCTTTGTGGCTTCCCAGCTGCGGGTGACCGTCGGCCTGTAGGCAACGGCCTATGACCCCGTAGCCTGTGACCCTGAGTCCCCAGACCCTGCCACCCAGAGGGGAAGGGCCAGGCCCTGAGGAGCCAGGCTGTGGCTTCCACAAGGGCTCCGCTGGGCAGGTGACAGCCTCTCCTCCTGCCCAATCGCAGACTGCATGGCGGTGCTATGCTGCTGAGAACCCTGACTCCGCCACCTGGAAAATTTACATCCGGAAGCCCTCCCGGGGCCATGCTCTGCTGTCCCCCAGCCCCAAGCCCAAGAAGTCAGTCATGGTAAGTGCGGGCAGGGCCTGGTTGTTGGCAGGTGGGGAGGCTGTGGGGGCCACCGCACATGGCTGGGACTTTGTGGGTATCTGGCTAGGTGTTTCAGCTGGGGTGTCCACATCATCCTGGGTGCTGGGGGTCCATGCCCTGTGTTGGGTCCCTGCCATCCCCGTGTTCCCAGGCTTGGGGGCATGTGGGACTGGCTCCTCCAGGCTCAGGCTGTGGCCAGGCCAGCAACAGTGCCCCTGGAGTGGGGTGGGCCAAAGAGAAGACCTTGAGAGGGCCCTGGTGTTGGGCTTTCCATGCCAGACATGGCGGGCGGTGGGGGACAGAGGCAGCATGGTGGCTCAGGAGGAAGAGTTGGAGGCCAAGGCCGGGGGGTTTGGGCAGGAGCCTTCCTGTGACAGGGCTGGGGAGAGAACGACCCTGGTGTTGACCCTCATGTGGTTTCCCTCCTGGCCCCCACCCACAACTGCGGGAAGACCTGGCCTTCCTGGTTTCCAGCCACTGGAGCCTTTGTGCCTGTCCTTTCCTCTGCCAGGACATTCTCCCAGGGGACCTCCTCAGAGGGCCCCCCCGGCCTCTAGTCTGTCCCCATGTGCTATCACTCTCCACCAGCCCTGGCACCATCTTGTGTGCTTGTGTTTCCTGGTGTCCTGTCTCCCTGTCCCCGTGAGGCTGTGAGCCCCCTCCCACCATGCTAGCAACACTGCCTCTGCCCCCTCTCTGTTGTGGGGTGTTGGACTTGGCCCAGGTCCCTGGCACGGTACATACTGCGGGGCTGTGGGGGATGCTCTGGGACCAGCAGGGAGCCTGGCAGGTGATGTCAAGGACCCGCCAGTGTATTGCTTGGTTTTTTAGGTGAAGAAAAAAAAGTTCAAGCTGGACAAAGACAATGGGGTGAGTCCTGGAGAGAAGACACTCACAGTCCCACAGATCACGTGCGACCCCCCTGAGGAGCGGAGGCCTGACCATTTCTCCGTGGATGGCTATGAGAGCTCTGGTGAGGAGCCCCTGATGCAGGTGTGGTGGGTGGGGATGGGCTGGGACACCCAACCTCTCCAGCTACCCAGTCATCTCTGGGGCCTTCTCCCAAGCCCCCCAAAGCACACACAGTCGCTGCCTTTTATGGGAGCCTGAACAAGTCCACGTGAGCTTTCTTCTTGGGGTCTCTGCCAATGAGAATGGATGGAGGGTAGAGCTTCTGGAAGCTTCTGGAAACTTCCCAGCTACTTTCCCCAGAGTCTTCCCCGAGGAGAAGGCTCACCACCCTTTTGTTGTGAAGGAGCTGCTGGATGGATGGCCGGGTCAGCTTTGCCCACCCTGCTGAGGGGAGGCAGTCCTCTTGATGATGGTTGCCCAGCCTCCTCCCAACAGAGCCCACACACCGTGCTTGGAAAATGGCCAGGGACAGCCCCTCTGGAACCACTGGCCGGGAAGCCCAGAGGTGAGGGTGTGGGGATGGACCCTGTCCCTAGGGGAGCAGTGCCTGGGTCCGGGTGACATGTGGGGAGCTCCGATGGGACCCAAAGGAGTGACCCAGATCTGCTTCCCTCTGTGACCACCACACCGTGGGGGCTGGCCTGCAGCCACATACCGCAGGGCGCGCTGATGGCACTGCACACCCGTGGAGGGTTTAGGTGGCCTCGGTCCCAGGGTCAAGAGATTTGCCCAGGTTAAATCATGAGTGTGGCTCTTGATGAACGGATGCAGAGAGGAAGGCCCGGAAGGTTGAGCATGTGTTCTCCAGGCCACATGGTAGAACCTGGCAGCACCTGGCTGAGGCTTCTGCATGTCTCTCACCTCTCAAGTCCACCGTCCCCAGCCGTGCCACTGGCTGAGCGGACACGTGGAAGGCAGCCGTGGTAACCCTTGCCCAGCGGGTCAGCCTCGTGGCCCCCCCATCTGTTCCTGGGCTGTGTCAGTGAGGTCCAGGTGGGGGCAGGAGGTTTCCTAGCTGTCCACCCTCAGCAGGGATCACACGTGATGTTTCTACCACCATGGAACCGATTTTGGGAGGCACGTTCTGCAAGATGGGACCAATCGGGCTGCTTTGTGGTGGGTGCAGGTCTGGGGCGTTACGTTCCCTGACCATAGACGGAGAGTGGGGGCCCACGGCATGGCTCAACCCTGGAGAGCTCAGAAGGGGGGAGGTCATGGTGGAGGGGCCCTGCTTCTCCCCAGGCTATGGCCGCATCCCCCAGCAGCCCTCCAAAACCAGATGTGAGTGAACTGGTGCTTCTTCCCCTGGGGCAGCGTGGGCACTTGAAGTGGACATGCTGCCACAAGGACTTGGGAGTGGCCCACATCTTTCCAGGAGAAAATATACACTGTAGCCCGTTTGTCCCCAGTACCTGGTGCAAAGGTCTCTTCTATGGCTACATGGTGCAAAGGTCCCTTTTATGGCCCTGCCGGTCACTTCCTCCGAAGTTGACTCAGAGGGGACTGTGTTCTGATGTTGAGACGATATTTATGAGCACTGGGAAGGTCCTGAGAAGTATCCACAGAAGCGCCTGCCCAGGGCATGGTCTTCTGAGGTGGAAGGGGACACATGTCTTAAAAGGGCCCACAGGAAGAAATGCCAGCATAGTCTCAAGTGAAATAACTTCGTCTTCCAGAGCGTGGGAGGGTTCTTGGCCTCCAGATGGAGACGGGGAGGCCAGACTAAGGGCACGGCGGGTAGGAGTCCCCTTCCCCCTTGACCACCCGCTGTTGCCAGCATGGACATTGGTCTTGGGCTGGTTCTAGGTCTGCTGATGTCTCACCTCTCTCTGCCTCCATGACTCAAAGACATAAACCTCTGAGGTCCCTGCAGGACAGCCTCAGCCTCGGGGCAGCACTGCCTCGTCCTGGAGGAGCCGCTGATGGTTCTCCCTCAGTGGCCATCTTCCTGGCTCCGTGGGAGGGCCCTACTTGGGCCAGTCTCATTGGTGGCTGGACAGTGCTGCTCTGGACTTGGGGCTGTTGGAAGCCCAGTGCTGCCTGATCAGGCTGAGTGACCGGGACCTGTGCCTGGCAGAAGGGGGCAGGTTGTACACGTTGCCCTCCTTTGCCAGGTGATGTGGAGACTTGTGTGTGTCACAGTGGTCCCTTTCCCAGCACCTGAGCTTTCTCTGGTCACTTCTGCTCATCCCTCCCCTCTGGGACCTCTTCCCAGTACCTGGGACTGACCAGAATGTTCCAGCTCCTTAGCTGTCAGGAGGACACTGTCCTGGCCCACGCGTGACGGGGTGGGGGTAAGCCACACGGTCCCTGGCCCTCTGCGCTTGTGGGCCCCTAGTGTGCTCAGGGAGGCCCACCTGCAACCTGCACTGCATGACACCACAGTGGCTCGGCGGGCAGGAGGACGGTGTTCCCTGCTCCTTTGGGAGTTGTCCACCAAGGCCAAGCCCAGGCACCCGCTCCGTTGGGCGTGAGACCCCCTGTGGCCTTGTCGGATGCCGTCGGGATTTGGCTCAGCCCGACCAATCTCAGTGAGCCCCCGAGACGTGCCCCCGCCTGCCCACTGGAGCGGGCACAAAGGGCAATTGTGCCCACAAATGCCCGGTGCCCCCACAGCTCCGGATTTCAGGGGGAGGACCATTGTCTGGATGCAAATGGGGGCTTTCTGCGCATGCTAATAGGCAGGTGGGGCGTGGCCAGAGGGCTGGGGGAAGCAGCCTGGAGGTGGAGAGGCAGCCCTCGCTGTCTGCTGAGTCCCGGCCACTGCGTCCTTGCCGCCCGTTCAGTCTGGCCAGTGTCATGGAGTCGTGGGTGCTGTCTGTGGAATGTCAATGAGTCTGGCGCAGAGTCAGGCGCCTTTGTGAGTCGCTGCGGCACGGAGGAGCCTTCTTTCCTGCCAACGTGATAAGTCGCCCAGCCCAGAGCCAGATTTCTGGAGCCTGAGCCCTTGGCTGGGGACCCAGGGCAGCCCTGCCCCGCCTCGGCCTAATACCCCAGAGTCCTTGCCCAGGATGCCTCGGAGAGCCCTGGGTGGGGAGAAAGGATACTCATCCCAGGACAGACACCATCGCTAGAAGGCCCCAGGATCCCATTCCCACGAGGCAGGCACGGCTACACCCAGGTCCCCTGCAAGCCACACCCAGGCTTTGGGCTACGCCTGGCTGGGCTTCCTGGTGGCGTGACCCTGCAGTTGAGGCTGAAGCTCTTGTGACTTAGCTCAGGTGCCCCTGCCTATAGTCCCTTTGGTTTCTGCTTGGGGCACTGCTCTCGGGGCTGGGAGGAAGTGGGCCGCACTGCTGGCCCCGCTTAGAAATGGAGAAACTGGCCAGGCTCGTAGCTCAGTCTGTTGTCCCAGTACTTCGGGAGGCCGAGCCAAGAGGGTTGCCTGAGCCCGCGGGTTTGAGACCAGCCCGGGCAACTTGGCGAGACCTCGTCTCTACAGTAAAATAAAATTAGCCAGGCGTGGTGGCGTGTGCCTGTGATTCCGGCTCCTTGGAAGGCTGAGGCAGAAGGATCACTGGAGTCCAGCAGGTGGACGGTTGGAGTGGCTGTGAGTGTGCCCTGGCACTCCAGCCTGGGTGACAGAGTGAGACTCCAACTAAAAAAAAAAAAAAA
>NW_007247342.1:149385-150166 GCF_000164805.1 Carlito syrichta
TTTTTTTTTTTTTTTTTTGAGTTGGATTCTCATTCTGTCACCCAGGCTGGAGTGCAGTGGCATGCTTACGGCCTCTGCAGCCTCAACCTGCTGGGCTCAGGCGATCCTTCTGCCTCAGCCTCCTGAGTAACTGGAACTACAGACATGTGCCACTACCGCCGGCTCCTTTTTTTAATTTATTGTAGAGATGAGGTCTCACCAAATTGCCCAGGCTGGTGTCAAAGCCCTGAGCTCAGGCAATCCTCTCCCCTCAGCCTCCCAAAGTGCTGGGATGATGGGCGTGAGCCACCACACTCAACTTCATTGCTTACTCCTAACCCATCAGCGGCTCTTCACCAGGGCCTGATGTGCAAGGGTCCCGGAGGAGGCCCCCTCCGCTGAGGAGGTGGTTCCCTCACATCCCAGAAGAAGACAGGTGAAGCGGTCAGTGGGCTGTCTGTGTGTGTGGGCTACTGAGGAATAGGCACCAGGCTCAGCCCGGTCACACCCAGGCAGGCTTGTTGGAGGAGGTGATGTTAGGGCTGAGTAGACCTGGCTGGGAGAGGGGAGTCAGGGCACCCCCAGCAGCAGGAACAGCTCGGACCACAATGGGAGCACAGCTGTGGGCCTGTGGGTGTCCTCAGGTTCACCAAAAGCGTCATGTGAGTTCCTCGATGGCCAAGTGGGGTTTTGATGTTACCTACTTCACATGACGGAGGGAAAGCACCTGGCCCACGTGGCTCCCAGCACATGTCGGCGCTGCTTTGCCCACAATCATTCAAGGGGTGGTGAGGGTGGGGGT
>NW_007247342.1:150385-158985 GCF_000164805.1 Carlito syrichta
GGGGTGGGGTTTGGGTGTGGGGATTGATCAGGAGCCAGATTGGGAAGGTCCGAAGATCATGGGCCTCACTGGGGAGGCTGCTATTCCAAGATGACCGTGGTCAGCTCTGGGTGTTCTGTGTCCCCTCTGCCCAGCTGGGGCCATGTGGGGCAGTGCGGGACAAGATAACATGTCGGGCCTGGAGTGATATTGTGCTAGTGAGGCTGGGGCAGATGGGGGAGCCGGCAGCTACCAGGAAGCGGGTTGAGGTGCAGAGGCCTCGCTGTGGAGCACTGGTGCATAGAGTGACTGGTCAGAGGAGAGGCCGTTGGTTTCTATCATAGAACCTTCCTGACCAGTAACAAAGTCGAGAAAGTGGCATATCCAAGCCTAGTACCCCACCCTGCCAGAGGAGCCCATGTCCCATGTGCAGAGGTCCCATGGCCTGGGGCTCCATCATGCCCACTCGAGTCTGTGGGCTCTTCCAAGGTGTGGATGGTGAAGAGGCCTCGTCCCTGCTTGGGCCCTCGAGACATGATTCTCTCTCTCTTTTTTTTTTTTGAGTTGGGGTCTCACTCTGTCACCCAGACTGGAGTGCAGCACTGCAGCCTCGACCTGCTGGGCTCCGGCGATCCTTCCGCCTCAGCCTTCCGAGTAGCTGGAACTACAGGCGCGCGCTACCACGCCTGGCTAATTTTTGATTTAAGGTAGAGATGAGGTCTCGCCAAGTTGCCCAGGTGGATCTTGAACCCTTCTCTTGCGGCCTGTAGGTGGGCTCAGCCCGACCCAACCGGACAGCCTGGCTTCTCCCCATGCCTCCTTTCGAGCCTGTACCTTCTGACCCAACCGTGCATTTTTTTTATTCCAGTTCTGATGCTTTGCCCATCAAAATCTAAAGATGACCCCTCTCCTCCGGAATCTCACTGGAGCCTTGACGTGCTCCAGGTCCTGTGGCCTCAGCTGTATCGCAGGCCATGGTGGTCCGGTACTTTGGATCTGTCTTTTTAAACCAGCCTTTCTCTGTTCTCGATGTCCAAATCTGGACGGCTTGTACAGACGCACAGACTTGCTAGGTTTCTGTCTCCCCGTTAGGATTTAACGTCCTCGACCTTCCTGAAGTCTGAGGTTCCTTCAGTAAAGGTCAACACTCAGTTTTTGTTTATCTGACATGTTTTTGACTTTGCTCTTGGATGATGCTTTAGTGCAGTGGGGGAGAGGGAGATGTAACGGCGTTTTCTCTGAAAATTCTGTAGCTATAATACCACCATCTCCTGGCTTCTGTGGGTGGTCAAGCTCATGGGTATTCCTTTGCAGGTGACCCTTACCACCTCTGGTGACTTTGAAAACCTTCCCTTTGACTTTGGTGTTCCGTAGTTTCGCTACAATGTGCCAAGGGGGCAGATTATTTATCCACCTACAACTTGTTGTGACTTCTGCATCTGAGGGGTTATGTCTTTCATCCAGTGTGGCAAGTCAGCACCTCTGTGTCTCAGAATATTGCCTCCCCTGCTCATTTCGATGTCTCCTAGAAGCTTCTATGTGACCATTGCATTTTGTCTTCCTGGGCCACCTCTGAGATTTTTCTGTCTCTGTCTCCTATGCTGCATCCATAGTACTTTCTGTCCAGTTTCTAACTCTTCAAATATGTCTAACCCTCCGCTTCAGCCCGCCGTTGAGACTTTCATTTCAGTTACAAAACTGAAATTTTCGTACAGAATTTTTTATTCCCATGAATCCTCACATGCAGATTTAATCTGCTTGATCTTAGCATTTTGCACCTTCTGCTGATCTTGCCTTACAAGTTTTCCTTTCAAGTCATCTGAACATGCCTCTACCCTGTATTCTCATCATCAGCAGTTTGTGGAGAATCCAGTTTTGTTCACTGTGGTTTCTCCAGACTCTTGCTCCTGGTGGCTTGCTTCCTTGGGTGGCTGTTGGAACCTTGGAGGATGAGCTTGTGATTGGTGGGTGTTTTTGTCTGTGGGCCTCTTGTGTGTCATGTTTGAGGGTACACTTCATGGGGAAAATACAGGGTAACCCAGTGAGCCCACCCAGAACCTTTGTGATCTAATATATAGATATGAGATTTTCTAGACAACCCACACAGTATAAATAGAAACTCCAGTTTCTAGTGAAAGCAAGCCTGAGCTTTACATATTGAGAAGAGAGTTTTTATTTTATTTATGTATTTATTTATTGATTGATTTTTGAGGTGGAGTTGCACTCTGTCGCCCAGGCTGGAATGCAGTGGTACACTCATGGCCACTCCAGTGTCGACCTGCTGGGCTCTGGCAATCCTTCCGCCTCAGATTTCCAAGTAGCTGGAACTACATGTGCTCCCACACCTGGCAAATTTTTTTGACATATTGTAGAGATGAGGTCTTGTCAAGTTGCCCAGGCTGGTCTCAAACCCATGGGCTCAGACAACTCACTCGCCTCAGCCTCCCAAAGTACTGGGATGACAGGCTGAGCCACCAAGCCCAGCTGAGAGTTTTCATTTTATACTGTAAGAAAACAAGCCAAGAAAAATAAATGTCCCTTTTTTCCTCTTTGCCCATGCATGGGTTTGTTTTGTTAGCTTGCATTTGTTGTTTTGCTGTCTGTTTACGTTTAGTCTGCCTTTTTACTATTGGCTTAGCCTTGGTGGGGGCCTCGTTTCATACATGGACCTCTCGGTGGCCGGCTTGTGCTTCCTGCTGGTTCCAGGCCCTCCTCTTCCCCCTGGAGAGGGCATTGAAGTCTGCACTGTGGTTGTCAGGTGACTCAAGCTCCCAAGTCCGCTGGAGTGCCGAGCCAGCTTGCAATCTGCTTTGGGGCGACGGCTCCATCTTGGCCCTCGAGGATTCTCTGTGTGTCAGGTGAGCTCGGCGGTGCACACAGGATGGTTGCTCTGTTTCATCTGGGACTTGCGGGGAGATGCTTTTCATGGCAGCGGTTTCATGGATCGCCAGAAACAGAAGTCCTTGTTTCTGTGCCCAAGAGAGCCATCCGTGACAGGGAAAGCCAGGAGCCCTCCCTTGCAGGTAGCCTAGCATGATGCTTTGAGTAGAGAGTCCTTCGGCCCACTCCTGGAGATGTGGGGTTACAGTGGCTTCAGGGAGGCCCAGAAATCTGTATTTGCTGCAAACCCTGCAGGTGACCATGAAGCAGGTAGTCCATGGACTATAGCTGGGGAACAGCAGCAGTGAGGTCCAGCAGCACCAGGTGGCAGGGAAACCAGAGCAGGACATCTGTGACTTCCAGGCTTTTCCCATGAGTGCTGCCTCAGTCTCACTGGATTGATGGAAAAGGTCCTTGTTTGGAATAAGAACAAGATCCCAGGTCCCCCTCCTGGCATCTGCAGCCCTGGGTCTCGGGGGTGATGGTCTTCAGGGCTCTTGGGCGACATTTGATGATAACTTCTGGGGATGATCCTGGTTGTCACACATGGCTCATGATAGCCTCAGGGTCCTAGGAACGTGGTCCCAGGTCTTTCAGGCTGGGAGCCCTTGACTCATTGAGTGTGGGAGGGGCGAGGTTGAAGGGGAGACTGGACCCAGCTCCGTGGGTGTGCCCTGAGCTCCTGGACTTGAACCTTCTCACTGGTGCCCCACCCAGCCTCCCACTACCACCCCTCTTCCTCCTCTGGATGGGCTTCTCTTCTGGGCCCTTGCTGCTTTCGCCGATGACACTGCTGTACCCTTTCACTGAGAAAGTGTGTCTAGTGTGTTCCCTTTGGCCAGGGAACACCTCAGATGGAAGTCCAGGCAGGCCATGGCCCTGCTCAGAGTCCTCCAAGGAGTCCTTCATCCAGAAGCCCCTGTGTAACTTGTGACGACCCATCCCTGCCTTGTCTTCCCAGCTGGCCCGACTCAGCCCTCCCCGTCCCTGCCCAAGGCCATGCTTCTCTACCCAGGCTCCTTTGCCCAAAGCTCTTCCCATCTCTGTGTGTCCCTTCTCACATTTGGAGAAACAGATTTCTTCTGAGTAGAACCATGGTATGTGTCCATCGTAGAGCATATGGAAAATAGAGAAGAGAATAGTAAAGAGCCACCACCAGGAAACAGCGACTGTGAGGCTCTGAACATACCTCCCCGCCCTATAGCCTTGAGGGCTTGTACACCCTTGGTTGGGTCCACACGGCCTACTCAGTTTTAATCCTGCTTTTTCCACGCATTGTGATGTGATCGTTGCCACGTATCATCTGAAATTATTTTAAAACTGATTCTGTTGTTTCTAGGCATATTTCTACTAATGAGTTCATGGTTTTGACCTGCGTGAGAATCTGTAGACTAACTTGGAAATACAGTGGGGATGCCTCCCCCAATAAGCTTGTTGTTCTGTTGGAAGTGGATTCAGCATTTTACTATCCTGAATGATGTTGCTGCTGCTGGTTTTTAAACCCTTCCTCTGTCAAAGAGGAAATAAAATCCCAAATTAGAGAATGTTTAGGAAAACAATGGTCGCGGAAACACCCTATGTCAGATCTTATGGTAGATATTTAAAACATGTAAATGGTTGTCGGTTCGTAAATTGGTGTCTCTAAGTCTGACTTTAAAACCAACAGCCAAAAAGTGAAAAACAACGTAAGAGAAGAAAGAGAGAAATTCACAATTATAGTTGGAGATTTTAATATGCCTATCTCAAGAGTGGGTAGAAAAATTAGGAAATCAATAAGGATTACTTTCAACCGAGTTAACATAACGAACCTTTCCAGAACACTCCTCCCAACAGCAGCAGATTGCCTATGGTTTTCGAGTACATGCAGAACATTCGCCAAGATAGACCAGATTCTGAATCCTAAAACAAATCTCAATACATTTAAAATGAGTCTAGTACTGGAAGCATATCCTCTGACCACGATGGAATTGAATTAAAAATCAGTAACCCAAAGAGCTCTGGAAGGCCCTCAAATATTTGGAAAGTGAGTAAATAAATAATATAGGATCAGAGAAGAAATCAAAAGGAAAACTGGAAAATATCTTAAACTGAGTGAAGAAGAAAGCGTGACATCCCAGCATGTGAGGGATACTGCCAAGGCAGTGCTTAGCAGACATGGATGCCCACGAGGAAACACGGTCTCAAACGGACAATTTCAGCTTCTGCTTTAAGAAGCTAGGAAAAGAATTGCAAACTCAACCTAAGCTACGTAGAGGCAAGGAAATGATAATAAAGATCAGGGGAAAACAAAGGAAAGAGGTAACGTAAACGCAATAGGAAAAAAATAATGACCCCCAAAGCGGATTTTTTAAAAGATTCATAAAATCGGTAAGCTCTACCCAAGTAGACCAGAAAATAAAGAAGTTACAGATTATCCATGTCCAGAGTGAGATATGGCGTCAGGACATATTCTGTAGATAGTAAAGTGATAATAAGGGAATATCTAAATAAATCTTTTCTATCAAATCCAACTACTCAGATGAACTGGGCACATTTCTTAAAATACATTAATTACCCAAGAAACATATAATATAATCTCAATAGTCCCATATCTATTAAAATCAAAGTTGTAGTTAAAAACATCCCCCCTGCTAAGAGTACTCCAGTACCACATAGCTTCACTGGTGAATTCTGCTATACCTTTAAGAAAAAAATGAACTCAATCCTAGACAACATGGTCTGGAAAAATTGAAAAGGAATTACTTCCTAAGTGAAGCCAGCATTACCTTGATATGTCAACCAACCAAAGACATTACAAGAAAAGAAAGCTGTAAATTAGTATCCCCCCATGAACAGAAAGGCAAAAATTCTAAGTAAAATTCTAGCAAATCAAATCAACATTATATTAAAAGGACCAGCTAGGATTCAGGAATGCAAGGTTAGTGTGACATTTTAAAAAATTTTGTATAAAACCATATTAACAAATAACACAAGATATAATCACCATCTCAATAGATGCAGAAAAACATTTGACAAAATCCAATAATCATCCATTATCAAATCTCTCAGCAAATCAAAAACAGGTTTTTTGTCAATAACCCGATCCAGGTTATTGACAAAAAGACCTACAGTTGGCATACTTCATGAATAAACTGACTGCTTTCCCACTAAGGTCAGGAGCATAAGAATGTCTGCTCTTACCACTTCGGTTTAACATTAAACCGGAGATACTTGCCAGTAAAATGAGGCAAGCAAAGGAAATTGTAGACATCTAGCTGATAAAGAAGTAAAACTATCTTTATTTACAGATGACAAGGTTATCTATGTCGAAAATCTGATGAATATACAAGATGACCACTAGGACTAAAATGTGAATGTAGCAAGATGGTAGACACAAAGTTAATAGGCAAAATCAATTCTATTCCTACATTCTAGCAGCACATAACCTGAAATTGAAATTTTAAAAATACAGGTGTAACTTCTTGTATTGTGTTTGCCTTATTGCACTTTATATATCATGCAATTTTTTACAAATTGAAAATGTATGGCAACTTTGCTCAAGTAGAAGCCAATACTCATTTACCAATCCAAAAATCCTAGGGACCTTAAGAATTATGCCAGGTCTGCTGTGCCTATGCTCTATAATGGAACAACAAAGCCAGCACACATTACTGCTCATTGACAGAGTACCTGTTCATTCAAGACCTCCCATGGAGGTATCCAATGAGATTGATGTTGTTCTCATGACTGCTCACACAACATCCATTCTGCAGCCCATGGATCAAGGAGTAATTAAAACTTTCAAATCATATTATTTAAGAGGTCCATGTTATAAGACTATAGCTGCCAAAGATGGTGATTCCTTGGATGAATCTGGGGAAAGTCTGTTGAAAATCTTCAATAAAGGATTCATTATTCTAGATACTGTTAAGAACATCCATGATTCACAGAAGGAGGTCAAAATATCAACATTAACAAGAGTTGGGAAGAAGTTGGCTCCAGCCCTCATGGATGACCTTGATGGGTTCAAGACTTTCGTGGAGGAAGTAACTGCAGATGTGGTGGAAATAGCAGGAGAACTAACATTAGAAGTGCAGCCTGAAGAGGTGACTGAGTTGCTGGACTCTCATGATCAAACTTGTATGGATGAGGAGTTGCTTCTAAGGATGAGCAAAGAAGGCAGTTGCTTGAGATGGAATTTTTCCCAGTGAAGATGCTGTGGACATTTCTGAGATGACCACAAAGGATTTAGAATATTACATAATGTTGACAAAGTAGTGACAGGGTTTAAGAGGATTGATTCCAGTACTGAAATGCCATCGAATAGCACCACACACTATGGAGAGATCTTTGATGAGAGGAAGAATCAATCAAGGTGGCAAACTTCATTGCTGTCTCATTTTCAGAAATTGCCATAGCCCCAACCTTCAGCAGCCACCACCTGGATCAGTCAGCAACCATGAGCATCGAGACAACACCCTCCACTAGCAAAAATATTGTGACTTGCTAAAGATACAGATGACTGTCAGCAATAAATTATTCATTCAAGTGGGAATTTTGCTTTTCAGACATAATGCTATTGCACACTTAACAGACTACAGTATAGTATACACTTTGTATGTAATGGAAAACCAAAGAATTTGCAGCACTCACTTTATTGTGATAGCCACTGTATTGCAGTGGTCCAGAACCAAACCCACAATATCTATAGGGAATGCCTGTATTATAGTAGCATTAAAATATATAAATTACTTAGAGATTAATCTGACAAATGATATGAAAGAGCTGTACTCTGGAAATGACAAAACACTGCCGAGGAAAATTTAAGGATATTTAAATACACGGAGAGATATACTATGTTCATGAATGACAAGACTCAAGATGAATCTCTAACTTTAATGGAATACCAATCAAAATCCCAGAATGCAAATGGCCTAGAATACCCGAAACAACTTTGGAAATGAATGACAGAGTTGGAGCAATCTAGTATTTGCATAAAAAGATAAGCAAATAAATCAGAGGAACAAAACAGAGGTCAGATGAACCCACACATTTAAGGACAGCTGTTTTTTGTTCAAGATGTAAAGGCAACTTGGTGGAGAAACGATGGTCTTTTCAACAAACAGTCTTGGGACAATGGGATATGCATATACTAACAAATGAAATTTGACCCAATATGTATACAAAGATTAACTCAAAATGTGTCATACTGTTGAATCAAAGCTCAAAACTATGAAACGTACAGGAGAAAATCTTGTTGAAGATATCTTAGATGGGACACCCAAAGCACAAGCCATTCTAAGAACAAACTGATCGATTGGACTTATCAAAATTAAAGCATTCTCTTTGAAAGACACTGCTAAGAAAATGCAAACCCAAACTAGAAATTGGGAGAAGGTATTTTCAAATCATGCATCTGATAAAGCACTTACATCCACAATACAGAGGATGTCAAAAAAATGAATGCACATTTTAAGATGGGAAACATTGTATTAAAATGGTCATAATCTATACTGATAATAAAAGGTGAATAGAAGTCACGTTCAACTTCTGCCATTGCAAGAGGTGGTCAGAGTGGTTCCCTCAGCACCCAGACACTTTTGATGATGGCGAACTAAAAGTTGCACATAGATAGCATCACTTAAACTGGGTATATATATTTTTGGCACCCCAGTAGATAAGGGGCACTTCAAATTGAATAATAAGATAAAGGCCAGGCACAGTGGCTCAACCTTTCATTCCAACACAGTGGGGGGGGGGGG
>NW_007247342.1:159005-159679 GCF_000164805.1 Carlito syrichta
GAGGATTGCCTGAGAAGTGGTTTGAGACCAGCCTGGGCAACACAGTGAGACCTCATCTCTACCATAAATCACAAAAACTGGCCGGGTGTGGTAGCGCACGCCTGTATTTCTGGCTACTTGGAAGACTGAGACGGAAGGCTTGCCGGAGCCCAGCAGGTCAAGGCTGCAGTGGCCGGGAGTGTGCCACTGCCCTCCAGCCTGGACGACAGAGTGAGACTCCAACTCAAAAAAAGAAAAAAACAACAAACAACCCAAGTGCCCATCCACACTTGAATTCAGATTCTTTTCAAAGTTGGGGTGGATCCTTACACTACTGTCAGAAACACAACAGAATCGACAATTGATGCACTTAAAACAGGGATGAATTGCAAAATAGCTGTGAGTGAGAGACACCAGACTACAAAGAGTCTATACTGTCTTACTCTATTTGTGTAAAAATCCAGAAAATGCAGGGGGAAAGAGTATATAACATTAAAAAGGGTAACTGATCTCAAAACAGGCAAAGTAGGGATGCAAGGGAGGCCCAAACTTTACCTGTACGATGACCACTTGTGTACCTAACCATGAATTACACCTCACATCTTTAAAATAAAATAATTTTTAAAAAAAGTCTAGAAAATGAAGCCTATTATAGAGTGATAAAAAGGTCAGTGGTTACCTGAGGACTGCGGGGG
>NW_007247342.1:159699-175998 GCF_000164805.1 Carlito syrichta
GCAGGCGGGGAAATGCAAAGGGAACAAGAAAGTGGGAACCATGGAGACATTCACCATTGTAATCATGGAGACAGTTTCATCGTGCACCAAGAATTACCAAATTGCAGACTGTAAATATGTGCAGTTTATTATATGTCAGTTGTTCCTCAACAAAGCTGTTAAAAGAATATGTCAAGTAAAAAATATTTTGCATAGCAAAAAAATGCCAAAAATATATTTTTAAATGATAACCTGGGCCGGGCATGGTGGCTCAAGTCTGTCATCCCAGCACTTTGGGAGGCTGAGGCGGGAGGATTGCCTGAGCCCACGGGTTTGAGACCAGGCTGGACAACTTGGCAAGACCTCATCTCTACAATAAATCAGAAAATTAGCCACTTGTGGTAGTACGTGCCTATAGTTCTGGCTACATGGAAGGTTGGGGGTGGAAGGATTGCCGGAGTCCAGCAGGTCGATGCTGGGGTGGCCATGAGTGTGCCACTGCATTCCAGTTGGGGTGATGGAGTGAGACTCTGACTCAAAAAATAAATAAATAAAAAATAAGTGATAACCTGGAGAAACTAGTTGCCACACATATATAGGCATAGAGCTTATATCACCCATACGAAGGGGGATACCCCAAACCCTGGAATTCATTTATTAAAAAGCTGTGTATTTACTCTTAGATGTTTAAACTTCAGTCACCTTCGAAGTACTCTACCTAGGATGCAACACATCTATTGAGATGCTTTTTCTACTGCTAAAACAGTTTTTGAACTCATCAGTTTGGATGCCTTTTTGTGCTTCCGCTGTTTTGGTTTCACTCTTCCACGTTGGCAAAACGTTTCCCTTTGAGGATGTTTTTCACCCAGGGAAACACAAGTAGTTTCGGGGGGGGGGATCAGGTGAATCAGGTGAATAGGGAGATTAGGGCATGGGGATCGTTCCCTTTGGGGTCAAAAACTGCTGAACACTCAAGGTGGTGTGGGCAGGTGAAATCCTAAATCACCCATCACAAAATGGGCAAATGTGTTGAAAGAATCTCCAAAAAATTCCCTGAAGCCAAACGCACCTGCCTCTCACAACAGCACTAGCTGGTCCACGGATGTTCCTAGGCCCTTACCTGGGGGGAAAGCCTGTGCTACAAGGGGCCCACTCTCCAGAAGATCGTTTCCAGTGTTTTGGGTCCCCCCTCATATATAAAAAAGCTCTTGTAAATCAAGAAGGCAAAAGATTAAAAGGACATAAACAGTCACCGAAAATGCAATAACCATGATTCTTCAGGATGAAAAGGAGCTGGACAACCTCAGTTATGGCAAGAGAACTGCAATTAAAACAATGGGATTTTTGAAACTTATCTGATTATTAAATAGCAAAGAGTTTGATAACACTCTATGAGGAGGAGCGTACAGGAAACTCTCAGCCTTAGTCATTGAAATTGCAAGAAAAGTCGACACAACCTCTTTGGAGATGAATAAGGCCATTTCAGTCAAAATTAAAGATGCATGTGCCTTTGAACCCTTCTAAAAATTTAGTCTACCCATACCAAACACGTTTGCAAAATAACCCACCCCCAGGGTATTGATTTCTGCAATTGTTAGATAGCAAAATATTGCAAACCACTGACATACCCATCATTGGAAGTCTGCTTAAAGTATCACATATCTACTAAACAGCCATTAAAACTGAAGCTGCACTCTCAGCACCGACAAAGGGCATCCCTGACATCTGATCCTAGAAATAACAGTATGTCAGGGTCAGAAGAGTTGGAAATCTGCCATCATGCGTGGGCAAATACAACGGTTTACAAAATAGATCTCTATCTACCTTGTTCTATGTCCTGGAACAGCTTGAAGAGCGTTGGAATTATCTGCTCTTTAAAGGTTAAATAGATCTAAGTTGTAAAACTGCTAGGGCCTGATACATGTTTTAAGTGAATTCTTTTATAATCTCTTCTTAGTCTGTTCTGTGGTAATTTGTTCTAAATTAGACTACTGCATGTTTGGAATATTTTATGCACTGCCATTTAATTTCCTCAAGCATTTCAATTGTGTCACCACTTGATAGCAACTAATTTTTTTCTCTGATTATTTTATATTCTTCTCTATCAGTTTGTGTGTGTGTGTGTGTGTATATGTGTGCTTTTATGGTTTTGCTCCTTTTGTCTTAAGCTCATAAGAAATTTATCTGCTTTAGTTGTTATATTTTTATCAGAAAACTGCCTTTATGCTACTTTTGTTGTCTGTTTTATCAATTTGAGCTTTTTTAAATCTATTATTCCCCCTTCTGGGTTAACTTAATTTGGTTTTCTTTCTTTATTTAATTAAGAGTAAAACTTCACTCATTTATTTAAAGACTTCCTACTAAAAGGCATTTGAAAGTTATAAATTTTCCTCTGATTGTGGCTTTAGCTGTGACACACAGATCTTAGTATGAAATATGTTTCTTTTCATTGCTTTGTTGAGAGTTTTTATTTGGTGTTTTTTATTTTCTCTTTAATCTAGAGTTCTTTTAAGAAACATTTTAATTTTTAAGCAGTACGATTTTATCCCTGCTATTTATTTCTAACTTACTAGGCTTACAGTAAAAGGATGTAGCCCGAGAAGCCTCCATTTTTTTTTAAATGAAGATTTTCTTTCTGTCCAAGTATAAAAATAAGATCATTATTTTTGTAAATATTCCACAGATCTAAGAAGATATCTTCTCTACTTGTAGACACACAGTTTCATTTGTATACATGAAGGGATAATATGTGTGTTGAGATGGATTGTAGAAGTATGTATTATTGCATTATTCAGATCTGCTTTTACCTTGCCTTTTTTTTTTTTTTTTTAAATCTGACACATCTGCCAAAGTTTGAAACAGGGAAAGTTAAGTTCTTCGTTTATAATTATAAGTCGAAAACATCAAGTGTCAGATTCCCAGAGACAGCCTATGGCCAGCCTTCCTGAGGCCACAGCCTGGCTCTGCCATTTACTCCAAATTTACTTTTATGTGACCCTGGGCAAACTATTGCCTTCTCTGTGCCTCAGTTTCCACATCCGTGAAACTTAACTGTGCCTACTCCCAGGACTGCTGGTGTACTGAGTAAGCTAGAACACATTAAGTGCAGTCTTGTGTCTGTCTCCTGGCAACTCGAGCCAGGCTTCACAGCCCCAGACCCACCCTCCTCTCCCCCTTTCCACCAAACAGCCCACACTCCCCCCGGCTCCTCATACCACGGAGCCAGGGGCTGTTTGTTCTTTTAAGTGTCCTTACACTTTTATTACTTTCTAATATTCACAATTCTAACTTCACAGATGTGTGTAATGTATGTGTTTTAGTCCAATCCTTTTTCTTTTGTGTGTGCTTGGGCCCCTTTTACCTGTTCCCTGTGTTGATAATCTAGGATTTATTCTCTCGCGTTTTCCCCAATGTTCTTATAATACAGAATGAAATAAAAGGGACGTGACGTGACGCAAGTTGTTTCCAAGCTCACGGGGTCATCTCATCCATGCTTTTCAGCATCTTGCTTCTCTTGTTCAGTAATCGCAAAATTGTTGATAAAAAAGTAATCCAAGGTTACTTAGAGGAAGCAATTCTATTTCTATCTTAACTTAATTATATTTCCAATTCAATTTCTCTTTCAATTCTACTTTATTCTAAAATGTATTATCACTGCAGAATTTCCTCTGGTGTGCAAGTGCTATGATGTCTCTAGGGCTTGAAATCCATGTAGCCGCTTGAATCTATACTCCTGGTGTCTGGCATATTGCTTTCTTTTTTAAAATTATTATTTTTAAAATGTGGGGTACAATTCAGGATTAGGAACATAAGTGGTCATTGTACAGGTAAAGTTTAGGCCTTCCTTTGGTCCCCACTTCACCTGATTTGAGATCTGGTACCCTTATTGATGTTATGTGCCTCCCCCCTCCCCTGGCAGTGTTCCGTTACTGCCAACCCCTTTCTTACAGTATTATGATAAGTGTTCAGGGTCCGCGTATGAGTGAGAGCATGTGGCACTCCGTTCTTCGTTTCTGTGGTAGATCACTGAGTAGGATAGACTCTAAATCCATCCAAGTTGCTGTGAAGTCCATAATTTTGTCCTTCTTTATGGCTGCATAATATTCCATCGTGTAAATGTACCATGCTTTTTTGGGTCCAGTTCACTTTTTTATGGGCAGCATGGTGGGTTCCATGTTTTTGCCATTGCGGGACTTTTATTTCTATGCAATACACTTCTAGAATGTATCAGTTTCCTTGGGCTGCCATCACAAAATACCACAGACTGGGTGGCTTGAACAGTAGACATTTATTCCTCACAATTTGGGGAGCTGGAAGTCCAAGATCAAGGTGCTGGTGAGGTAGACATCCCGAGGCCTCGTCCTAGTCTCGCAAGGCTGCCTTCTCCCATGTCCTCACGTGGTCTTTTCTTGGAGCACATATACCCATGGTCTTGCTCTTTGTGTCTGAATTTCTTGAAGGACACCAGTCAGATTGGGTGACAGCCCACCTTAACGGCCTCATTTCAGTTAAATCACCTCTTACAGGTCCTGTGTCCAAACACAGTCACCTCCAGAGACATTAGGGGTTAGGGTTTCAGCCTATGACTCCTTGGGGGGACACAGTTCAGCCTATGACATGGGAATGGGTGCATGAGTGATTTCTGCAAAAGCTGCCAGGTTGCTTTCTCGAGGCCAGTTGTACCTCACGTTCCACAAGCAGGGTTCCCCTTTCCTGGCATTCCTGCCAGCTGTTCCTGGCAGAGTGATTTTCCATCATGTTAGCCAAGTGGGGCAGGGTTTCTCCATGGCACCACTATCGACTTTTTGGTGCCAGATAATTCTTTGCTGAGGAAAGGTGTCCTGTCCGTGGTAGAACGTATAACAGCATTCCTGGCCCATACCAGAGAGCTGGCAGCATCGTTCCCTCAGTCATGACAACCCAAAGCATCTTCACATGTTGCCAAATGTCCCCCTGAGGGTAAAACTCCCCTAGTTGCAAGCCACCTGGCTAAAGTGGTATCTCAGAAGTTTTCTTAAAAAGCAAAAGCTTTTGGAAGGCTGAGGCGAGAAGATTGCCTGAGCCCAGGAGTTTGCGACCAGCCTGGGCAACTTGGCAAAATCTCATCTCTACAATATATCAGAAAATTAGCCGGGCGTGGTGGCATGTGCCTGTGGTTCAGCTACTTGGAAGGCTGAGGTGGAAGGATCGCTGGAGCCCAGCAGGTCGAGGCTGGGGTGGCCGTGAGCATGGCCCTGCACTCCAGCCCGGGTGACAGAGTGAGGCTGTAGCTAAAAAAAAAAAACCAACAAAAATTCTTTATTTAGAAGTAATTTTGCACTACATCAAGGTTGCATGAATGAGATGTAAAACGTCCTTATGCCTTTCACTAAAATTTACCAATTAACATTTTGTCCTATATGCTTTGTCCTTTGAAACTTTGTCCTTCTGTACGTCGATTCAAATCACACTTTGTTCCCAAGTGTAAGTCACATACTCTGGAGTGCTCTGCCCCTAAAGGCATTGCCATGTATTTCCTAAAAATAAAGAGATTCCCTTGGAAAACTAAAGTGTAGTTCCAACCTGGGCAGTCAAGCATCGACGTCATCCTTTGACCCCATTGGTGTCTGGGTTTCAGGGTTGTCAGTTGACATAACAGTGACCTTTGTAGCATCTTTTTCTTCCCCACAATGCGGGATCCGGTCCAGGGTCTATCTTGCCTTCAGATGTCACCTTAGTGTCCTTTAACCTGCAACATCTCCAGCATCTCTCTCTCTCTCTCTCTGTTTTGTATGACACGGACATGTTTGAAGGTACAGTCCTGCCCCTTCTTTTTGTTTTTAAATTTTTTATTTTAAAGATGTAGGGTACAATTTAGGGTTAGGTATACAAATGTTCATTATGCAGGTACGCTTGTTGATGAGGTGTGCCCCCCCAATCCGCCCCAGCAGATTCCTACTCCTGCCAATCCTTTTCTTATAGGGTTACGAGAATTGTTCAAGGTCCGCTTATGAGTGAGGACATGTGATGCTCAGTTCTTTGTTTCTGTGATGCATCGCTCAGTATTACAGACTCTAAGTCCATTCGAGTTGCTGTGAAGTTCATAATTTTGTTGTTCTTTATGGCTGCATAATATTCCATCATGTATGTGTACCACAATTTTTTATCCAGTCCTCTTTTGATGGACAGCACGGTTGGGTTCCATATTTTTGCTGTTGGCCCCATTACAAAGTGGACAAAAGATAGCAATAGGCACTTCTCAAAAGAAGACATACAGCCAACAGATACATGACAAAATGCTCAGCCTTATTAGTCATCAAAGAAATGCAAATGAAAACCACACTGAGATACGACCTAACCTCAGTCAGGATGGCCATCGTCAATAACTCAAAAAACAACAGATGCTGGAGAGGGTGCGGTGAAAAGGGAACACTTCTACACTGTTGGTGGGAGTATAAACTAGTACAGCCTCTGTGGAAAACAGTGATGATTCCTAAAAGGTCTAAAACTCGACCTTCCATATGACCCCGCAATCCCTCTATTGTGAATATACCCAGAGGAACTCCAATCACTCTGAGAAAAAGATACCTGCACATAAGTGTTTATTGCAGCATTGTTCACAATGGCAAAAACATGGAACCTGCCCTTGCTTGAGGGGTTTGTCTGACATTTCCCCATGGTGGGATCCAGGCTGTCCATACCCAACTTGAACATTCTATGAGCGACGTGGACTCTTCAGGGCACACATCCCAAGGCACTTGATGTCACGTGCACTCACTGTCGATATCATTTGGATTACCAAGTTGGGGCACTGCCCCCCTTTCCACTGCCCCATTACCCTATTTACTTTGTAACCAAGAAAGAATCTGGGGGGAGAGCCTTTAAAGCCATGCAAGTATCCTGCTCCTTATCAAAAAATGTCTTCCCAGATTTAAAAGCTTTGGGGAACCAGGCTTGGCCACGACTGTTGCAAAATGATGGTTTTCTGACTCTTGCACCCCCCTCCACAAAAGTACGGAAACCAGCAAACAAACAAACAAAAATTCCCATCCAGCTAGAATTGTCACTTCACTGTGGTTTCAATCTGCATCTTCCTGATGACGGGTGATGCTGAGTAATCTTGTCATGTGTGTGTTGCCCAATTATATTTCTTCTTTAGTGGAATGTCTGTCCAGAGCTTTTGCCCATTTTTAAAAAATTAAGTGTTTTGCTTTTAGACATTCACGTTCAATTGTGAGAAATAACACAGGGAGCCCATGACCTTTTCCTTAATTTCCCTTGGTGGTGGCATCTTCTAAAGCCACAGTACAAAACTATAGCCAGGGTGTGGACATCGCTATAGCCCAAATACAGAATGTCCCCATCACCACAGGATTCCTGGAGTTTGTCCTGTTACAGCAACACCCTCTCTCTCCCGCCCACCCCTCCTCTCCTCTTCTAAATCCCTGGCAACGACTAATCTGTTCTCTGAGATTCTGTCGTGTTTTGAACCAGAGAATTAGGTCAAGAATGCCATGTTCTTGGAATTGCACAGTACACGATATCTTAGAGGCCAGGTTTTTCGACTTAACATAATTCTCCAGAGATTTATTCAAGTTGTTTTGTATAGCGATCGCTGATTCCATGTTATTGCTGAGTAGAATTCCATGGTATGGATGTGCTCCGGTTTATTTAACCATGTGTTCATCTGAGGACGTTTGAGTCATTCTCAGTTTAGGGCTATCACAGATTGTAGCAGGCTGAGTAGCAGCCCCCAAAGTATCCAGGTCCTGATGGTTAGAACCTGCGACTATCATCTTAGATGGCAAAGGGGACTCTGCAGATGTGTTTGAGGATACTGAAATGGGGGAGATTATCCCGGCTGGTCTTGGACTTCTGGGCTCGAGTGATCCTCCCGCCTCAGCCTCCCAAAGTGCTAGGATCACAGGGGTGAGCCACAGGGCCCAGTAGTTCTTTCATATATTTCATTTATTTTAGGACTCTGTTGTGAACTACATTTATAGTTTTTATTTCTTTTGTTTATG
This sequence comes from Carlito syrichta, assembly GCF_000164805.1. Classification (NCBI taxonomy): domain Eukaryota; kingdom Metazoa; phylum Chordata; class Mammalia; order Primates; family Tarsiidae; genus Carlito; species Carlito syrichta. The sequence continues at coordinate 167,682 of NW_007247342.1, forward strand.
ATTTTTATTTCTTCTTCTTGAATTTAGTTTTCTGACACTATAAGATGTTCCTCGTGTCTCTAGTAACATAGTTTGTCTCTAAAGTCTATTTCGTCTTATCTGATTTTAGTATAGCTACTCCAGCTTTCTTACATTTGCTGCTTGCCTGTTATCTTTTCCCATCCTTTAAATTTCAACCTGGCTGGGCTCAGTGGCTCAGCCTGTCATCCTAGCACTTTGGGAGGCCGAGGCAAGTGGATTGCCTGAGCCCAAGGGATCAAGACCAGCCTGGGCAACTTGGCGAGGCCTCGTCTCTACCATAAATAAAAAATCAGCTGGGCATGGTAGTGTGCACCTGTAGTTCTGGTTACTTGGAAGGCTGAGATGGAAGGACCACTGGAGCCCAGCAAATCGATGCTGGGGTAGCCATGAGTATGCCACGGCACTCCAGTCTCGGCAATGGAGTGAGACCTCAACTCAAATAAATACATAAATATCAACCTAAGTGTCTTTGAACCTACAGTGTGACTACCATCCACAGTCCATACTTGAATCCTGCTTATCATCTGGCAATCACTGCCTCTTTACTGAGTGTTTAACTGACTTGTGTGTAATACAACTATGGAGAGGGTGGGATTTACATCTGCCACATTGCTATTTGCTTTCTACTGTATGTTTCATACCTCTTTTTTCCCTCTCTTCTTCCTTTATTTCCTTCAGTGTGTTGAATAGATATGTTTTAGAGTGCCATTCTAATTCCTTTGTGAGCAACTGTCCCCCGTTTTAAAATCTGTTTTCTTACCAATGTAATCTGAGGGGTTGCAATAAACATCTTAAGTGAAAGCAGTCTACTTCAGGTTAATCTCTTCGAGGATTTTTGTCTGCCTTGTTCTCTACTTATTGGACCCTTAATTCCACATACATTTTTATTCTTTTTTTTTGAGTTGGCATCTCACTCCATTGCCCAGGCTGGAGTGCAGTGGCAGGCACTCTCACAGTCACTGCTGCCTCAACCTGCTGGGCTCAGGCAATCCTTCCACCTCAGCCTTCCAAGTAGCCAGAGCTACAGGTGCACACTACCATGCCCGGCCAATTTATAATTTATTGTAGAGACAAGGTCTCACCAAGTTGCCTAGGCTGGTCTCCATCCCGCGGGCTGAGCCACCAAGCCCAGCCACATTTCGACTCTTAATTACACACACATTACTACTTAATTCCACATGCATTGTTATACATACTGCTGTGGTACTCAATGGATCTCTGTGTCTCTGTTCATTTTTGTGCATGATATTTCTCTCTGTTCTTCAGACCGAGTCATCTTGATGGATCTGAGTTCAAGCTCATTGATTCTTTCTTTCTCCCACCAGCTCAAATCTACTGCTTAGCCCCTGGTGAGTTTTTCATCTAAGTTATTGTACTTTGCAACTCCAGAATTTCTCTTTGGTTTATTTTATAACTGCTATCTATCCCTATTGGTGTTCTTGGTCTGAGTCTTTGTCACCACACCTTCCTTTCATTCTTTAAATGTTGGTCCTTTTGGTTCTTTGAACATTTTTATGATGCCTGGTTTGAAATCTTGCCTTAACATTTGGGCCCCTTCAGATAGAATTTCTATCTGCTACTTCTTTCTTTCTTAAGGGCCACACTCTCCTATTTATTTGCATGTCCCAGCATTTCTTTGCAGTTAAAAAATCGATCGTTTTAAATAATAGATGGTAAGAATTCTAGATTCTCTGCCTTCCCCTGCCTGGGGTGATTATCATGGCAGGTCTGTTTCTTTGTTCCCTTCTCGGTGCTTTGTCTGCACTAATTCTGTAGTCTGAGTTCTCCTGCAGTGTGCAGTCCCTGATGTCTCTGCTTAATTCTGTTTGTTTTTAATGCTCGTGTTTGTTTTACAAGCCTGGCTTCGCGGATGTGCCCCGCTGCATCGGCAGAGCCTAGTGGTCAAGCCACAATGCGCCAGATATTTTGTTTAAGTATCTTGAGCCAGTGACTCTCCCACCCTTCACTGAGGGGATCTGTGTGTGGGTTGGGACACTCAAAGTTCAGGCACTTCACCACTCCATCTGTTGCTGACAGCTTGCGCAGCCAGCCAGGGACAAGCAGATAACAGGAGACGCCTCTCTGATCTCGCCTGAGAACATGTCCGATCTTCCAAACCTTCAGGAATCCCTTCTAAAATTTTTATGGAAGCCAGGCATGTTGGCCCACATTGATAATCCCAGTGCTTTGGGAGGCCAAGGCGGGAGGGATCACTTGAGTCTGAGAGGATGAGACCCGTCTGTGCAACAGAGTGAGACCCCACCCCATCTCTATGAAAATAAATAACCAAACAGCAAGGTGTGGTGGCACGTGCCTGTAGTCAATCCCAGCTGCTTGGGAGGCTGAGGCAGAAGGATCCCTTGAGCCCAGGAGTTCGAGGCTGCAGTGAGCTATTGATTACACCCCTGAACTCCAGCCCAGATAACAGAGACCCCATCTCTAAAAAATAATAATTGATTAATTAATTTGACTGAGTTTGTGTTGACCCATTGCTTGCCCCAGCCAGTATGGGAACATTTTGTTGCCACGATTTGGGTCCTTCTCCAGTGATTGGCCACTGAGGTTACTCTTGCTTGATAGAGAGCTTGGGGTTTTCTGTGGCGCTCAGAGTGAGCTCTCTTTGTTGCCAGTGAGGCTACTGGTACTCAAGGCGACTATGTCACTGAGCTCAGGGTGCGAGGTGGGGGGGGGTGGCAGTCCCCAGCTGAATCACTACAGACCCAGCTATTCTGACAAGGGTTATGTTGTTTTTGCTTCAATCAGGGTTTTTTTGCGGTTCTGTGCCTTTGGTTAACTTCCAGAGTACTTCTCTGGGGGTTTTGGACAGTTTTGTCCAGTCTGTCACTGCTTTTCAGGGAGTGGCTCTACTAGAGTACTCACTCCAGAAGTGGCCCATGTCTTGTTGAGTTACATTTTGGTTTTGGAATGTACATAACATTGACATGCTCTCAAAAGCCAAAGGTATATAAAAGCGTCTGCTTGAGAGAAATGTTCCTCCCTTCCCTCCTAACTCCTCACATTCCTTGGAAGTAACTAATTTCACTTTTTAGTTTATAGTTTTGTGTGTGTGTGTGTGTTCTTTACAAAACGTTATTGTTTTCTCATTTGCTTTTCTTTATTACAAAAAGAAAGGTGTGATTCTATATGTGCTCTTTGGACTTTGCTTTTCTCACCTAAAAAATCCCTAGAAGTAGCTCTCTATCCCGTCACAGAGATCTCTCTCCTTCATCCTTAAAGTTGCATAGTCTTCCTTGGTATATATACATGGTTGCCTTTTCTGCCAATCTCTTCTGCCTGCATGTACACTTTCTAGATGCCAGCTGTGCTCATCATTCTGTGCTTTCCAGTCATGTCTCTGACATACACAATGATTTCTATCAATATCAGATCAAACCCCAGGAAGAGATTCTCTGAGGCTGCCACCTCACATCCCGGTCATTGTCAAGACACTTCCCAGTAGCTGGTACTGTGAACTGCCTGCCTATTTCTGACTCGTGGGCTCCACGTTGACATTTCACGTTGGACTTTCTTTTTCTGGTGATGATCCTGTCTGTGCTTCTTTTCAGCCTTTATTAATAATTTTAAAATGCATTTTAAACTCTCCATTTTAAAACGAGTCATTCAGTGGCATTTAATACTTTCACAATGCTGTGTTTTTGTCTTTTTGTGCCATATCTAAGAATTTATTGCCAATCTCAAGGTCATGAAGATTTACCCCAGTGTATTCTTCTAAGAAATTAATGCTTGCAGCCACTATGTTTAGATAACTCACCCATATTTAGATAATTTTTATGTGCCCCCCCCCCGGCAAAAAAACCCAGAATTTTCCTTTGAGAGGGTGGGGCCTTATAGTCCAGGCTTCCCCTGCTAGGTGAATATTCTAGGAACCCATCTGCATCCATGTACCAACTAGTGTTGTTAGGAGAGGCTGCATTTTGGCTTCACTGAATTTTTTTGGAGATTCTTTTCACACGTTTGCCCATTTCCTGACGGGTGATTTACAGGCACACCTGCCCACACTGTGTGGAGTGTCCAATGACCCCCATGCACCGTCCCCCTGTTTACCCAATCTGGTCCCAAGTGACTTCTTTTCTGTTTCACCAGATGAAAAAAGTCCCCAAAGGGAAATGTTTGACCATTGTCGAAGGGGTAAAAGCAAAAAATGGCAGAAGCACTAAAAGCATCAAAGTTGATGGGCTCAAAAACTGTTCTGAGCAGTAGAAAAAGCGTCTTGATGTATGTATTGCATCAAATGGAGAGTACTTTGAAGGTGACTGAAATGTAATCATGTAAGCATGAATACCCAGTTTTTTATAAATAAATTTCCTTTTTGGATGCCTCCCCCTCCTATATGCTCAAGGGAGAGCCCCAGCTTCATTCTCAGCATGTGGGTATCCAGACGCCCCAGCACCATTTGCTGGAAAGACTCCACTGTTGCCAATTCTTGTAATCTCATTGAACGTTACTTCATCATATAGGTGAGTGCTTATTCCTAAGTTCTCTATTTTATTTCACTGTCAATATGTATGTCCTTGAGTCTTAGAGACTACCTTATCTTGGTACCACATTGTTTTGATTGCTATAGCTTTGGATATAAAAAATTTGGATAGGTTTTGAAATTGGCAAGCATGAGTTCTCCAACTTTGTTCTTCTTTCTTTTGTTTGAATCGGAGTCTCACTCCAACACCTGGGCTGGAGAGCAGTGGCACGCTCACAACCACCCAGCGTCAACCTGCTGGGCTCCAGCGATCCTTCCGCCTCAGCCTTCCAAGTAGCCGAAACTACAGGTACACGCTACCACACCCAGTTAATTTTTGATTTATTATAGAGACGAGGTTTTGCCAAGTTGTCCGGGCTGGTCTCAAACCCACGGGCTCAGGCAATCCACTCGCCTCAGCCTCCCAAAGTGCTGGGATGACAGATTGAGCCGCCAGACCCAGCCTGTTCTTCTTTTTCCAACATCTGAAATTATATTTGGGGCCTTGTGCATAGGGGGATCAGTGTCTTCATTTCTTCAAAAGCAGTCCTGGGGATTTTGATAGGGATTACATCAAATCAGTAGATCCCTAGGTAATATTGCCATCTTCACGATATTAAGTCTTCCAGTCCATAAATACCATCATTGCATTCATTAGGTCTTAATTTTTGCTAACAGTGTCTTGTAGTTTTTAGCGCAGAAGACTTTCAGCTCCTTGGTTTAATATATTCCTAACTATTTTTTTATGCTTTACAAATATTTGGTATTAGTTTCCTTCTTGGGTTGTTCATCTCTGGGATGCAGAGACACAAATGATTGTTTTTTGTATGTGTCAAGCATGTACCCTGCAACTCAGTGGGACTTGTTTATGAGCACCCATAGTTGGTGGATCCTTTGAGATTTTCTAGATACAGGGTTATGTTATCTGTGAATAAAGAACTTTGTATCTTCTCTTCCAGTCTGGATGTTGGCTACTTATTTACTTGCCTATTTGCTGTGGCTAAAATGTTCGGTGTTTTAGTGAAAGCATGCTTCATCTGATTCTAGGGGGAAATTTTCAAGTCTTTTATTTAAGTATGCTCTTAGCTGTAAGTTTTTCATGGTCCTTTTTGTCACATTTTGGAAGTTCCTTTCAGTTCCGAATTTTCTGTTTTTGTCCTGAAAGGTGGTTGAACTTTGTCAAATGCCTTTTCTGAGTCAGTTGAGATGATCACATGGGTTTCTTCCTTTATTCTATCGGTGTGGTGTATATTACATGATTGATATTTTCTTTTTTTTTTGTTTGTTTTTGAGTTGGAGTCTCACTCCATTGCCCAGGCTGGAGTGCAGTGGCATGCTCATGGCCACCACAGCCTTGACCTACTGGGCTCAGGTGATCCTTCCACCTCAGCCTTCCAAGTAGCCGGAAGCACAGGAACACACCACCACGTCCGGCTAGTTTTTTGATTTATAGTAGAGATGGTGTCTCACCATGTTGCTCAGGCTGGTCTTGAACCCACAGGCTTAGGCAATCCTTTCGCCTTGGCCTCCCAAAGTGCTTGGATTATAGGCTTGAGCCACCGCACCTGGCTAATTGATAGCCTTATACTGAACAACCCTTGTGTCCCTGAGGTAAATCCCACTTGGTCATGGCTTATCATCCTTTTCAACTTGCTGCTGAATTTGGGTTATTCGTATTATGTTAAGGATTTTTGCATTTATAAAAGATATTCATATCTAGCTTTTCTTATGGTGAATCTGTCTTATCAGGAATCTAGGTAGTACTCACCTCATAGAATGTGTTACAGTGTTCTCTGTTTTTTGGTTTTTGGGAGGGGGTTTTAGAAGAGTTTGAGAAGGACTGGTGTTAATTCTGTAAATGTTTCATAATTCAGTAGTGAAGCAATCTGGTCTTAGCATTTTCTTCTTTGGGAGGTTTTGGTTACTGATTAAAAAGTTTTACTTGCAATGAATCTGCTTATAATTTCAGTTTCTTTTGGAGTCAGTATTGGTAATTTGTGTATTTCTAAGAATTTGTCCCTTTTATCAAGGTTATATGGTTTCTTGGTATGCAATTATTCATGGTATTCTATTTATTTTTGTTTCTGTAAGGTTCATTGCAATGTTTCCTCTTTTGTTTACAATTGTAGATATTTGCAACTTCTTTAGTTTTTTCTTAGTCATTCTACTTAAAGGTTTTCGATTTTGGTGATTTTTCAAAAATAACCAATTTTTGGTTTAGTTGATGATTGTTTGTTTAAGCTTCACTCTCATATACATTTTTTTCCCCAGTCTTTCTGTTAACTTTAGTTTGCTCTGCTTTTTCTAGTTACACAAGATGTAAAGTCAGGTTGTTGATCCTTCTTTCTTGATTCACAGTTAGAATTTTCCCTCTGAGCATCTCATTCGTTTGGATATGTTGTGTTTTTTCACTTTTTGAAAGTATTATCTAATTTCCCGTGTGTGTGTGTGTGTGTGTGTGTGTGTGTGTGTGTTTTGAGTCAGTCTCACCCTATTGCCCAGGACGGAGTGCAGTGGCATAATCAAAGCTCACCACAGCCTCCAACTCCTGGGCTCAAGCGAGCCTCCTGCATAAGCCTCCCAAGTAACTGAGACTGCAGGTGTGCACCACCACTCCCAGCTAACTGTTTGTTTTTATAGAGACAAATTCTTACTATGTTGCCCAGGCAGTTCTCAAACTCCTGGGTTCAAGCAATCTTCTTTCCTTACCCTCCCCACAGTGCTGTGATTACAGGTGTGAGCCACCACATCCAGTCAACTCAATAATTCTAAAGCATGTGCTGTTTTCTTTCCATATATTTGTTATTTTTAAGTTTTTCTTCTATTGACTTCTGGCTTTACTGTGACCAGAGATATTTTGTATGGTCTTAATATTTTAAAATTCCTTGAGACTCTTTTGTGACCTAACATATGATCTCTCCTGGAGAATATTCCATGTCCACTTCAGCACTTCAGAAGAATGTGTACGTCGGGAAAGTGTCCACATATGTGTACAGATCCAGTTGGTTGACAGTATTGTTCAAGACTTCTGTTGCCTCATTGGGCTTCTGTCCGGCTACACATTATTTTGCTGCTTTTGTTTTAATTTGTTAGATATTGTGTATATTTAGGGTATACAAGATGATGTCATGAGATACATACAGATAGTAAAATGGTGGCCACAGTGATGCAAATCAACAAATCTATCATCTCACCATAGTTATCCCTTCTGTGTGTGTGGCCAGAAAAGCTACAATTTACTCATTTGGTGAAAATTCCAAAGATAATATACTGTTACTTACTATCTTCCCTTGTTGTACATTGGATCTCTAGACTCGTTAACCCTACATAAATGCTACTTTGTATCCTTTGACCGACATCTACCCATCTTCCTCCCCCACATCCTGCCTCGAGTAGCCACTGTTTTACCCTCTGTTTATTTGACTTTTTTCCTTTTCTCTTTTAGATTCCACATGTAAGTGAGATCGTGCAATGTTTTTCATTGTCTCTGGCTCATTTCGCTTTACCACAGTGTCCTCCTAGTGTCACCCATGTGGCAAATGGCAAGATGGCCTCCTTTTTCTGAAACTGAATAATATTTCATTGTGTGCGTGTCTCTATACATACATATGCTGTGAATACGTGTGTGTGTATGTATGCACACCACAGTTTCTTTATCTATTCATCCGTCCATGGACACTTTTGTGTCTTTTGTTTTTTTAAGATTCAGAGGGTTTGTTACATAGGTGTGTGATGGTTAGGTCTGGGCTTCTGTTGAGTCTGTTACCCACATGGTGGGCATGGTACCCAGTGGAGCTATCTTCCGCCCTCCCCCCCCCC